>NC_084595.1:30127264-30322264 GCF_033807715.1 Cololabis saira
CTAAGAACAGGGTTTTGAATGAAGATGTGCCAATTTTTTTTTGTTTTTCTCCCCAAATAATTAACCCCCCTAATGGACCTATAAAATATAAAAAATGACTTATCAAGGTTTTAAGATCTTTGATAAAACCCTGTTCTCTGTGGAAGGATGGCATGAACTGCATGTGAGCATTAAAATGCAACATAAAACTTGTTTTTTTTAATTACAAGTTTAGTCTGAAAGCCTGAATAGCAGTGACAGAACATGATGTTTATCCTTAGGTTCCATTCATGCATTTGGTTTTAAATCACAAAAGGTGCACTGGTTTTACTACAAACTAGTTGTAACTGACAGCTGAGTCTGAATATAAACACAAAGATCAGACTGGTCACTCAATGAGCAGAAAATTGTATTGATAAACACTATATAAACAATTACATATGCAGGATATTCATGAAGTAAAGATGAGAAGCAAATTATCTGGTATACTATGTATCATAAATAGAATAACACAATATGGGAGAGGATTTATTCACTAACGCAAACATGAAAAAATCATAAACAACTATCAATAATTAAGATGTTGGTATGGTTTCATCATTAAGGCCGTAATCTGTTTGATAACAAATATCCATTAAATAAATGAGAAATCACAAAATATACTTTCAGAAAAGACTGACATGAAACAAAATGCTCGTTTTTTTACATTCATTTATAAATTGATAAATTGATTGCTGCTGAATATTCTGTTGGATATTCTGCTGTCCTGACATTTGGTTTTTGGAGCATGAGGGGAAGATAGTGTTGGTACATTTGAGACCTCTCTTTCCCTCTTATAGACATCGACACACAAACACACACTCCCTCTCTCCCTCCCTACTGGATTTCCACCAGCAGAGATAGCACTGATTGGGAAAGCCATATGGCAGGTAACAAACCAAGGGCAGGCTTCTTGACAACACTGTGCTGTGGCTCGGGCACCTTGCCACGTCATCTGAAGGGCTTATCTAACTTGGCTCTGCATTCTGGGGAAGTATGTAGATCAGAGATACGCGTAATATGCCATAAGAGTTAGAGACACTGCATCACCAGCTCACAGAGGATCTAAGTAATGAGTATCACCATCACAGCAGCCGCGAAAGCAGTGGGTTTAGGCTGACTGACAATCACTGTATTAATGCATTGTAGCTCTATCAAAATGCAACATAGTAGTAAGAAACAGAGCTTTGCTCTCTCTTGGCTTTATGAGGCTGTCTGATGATTGTAAGAAGTACATAATGGTCTCTATGGTTTTACTGCACATGGAAAGTCTCTTGATTGGAGTATAAAAATAGCCTTGAGTGAAATCTTTTGTTATGTGAAAAATGTAGGGGAAACCCTGACAGCACATCAGACTTAGCCTTGTATAGTCTGTGCCTGTGGTTTAGCAGAAGCTGAGTGAAAGCCGCATGAAATTAATTTCACTGAAAATAATGTGAGTCATAAATCAGGAGAGCTGTGGCACTGTTTATTTTCCACAATGTCTCATCAGTCACTGGTTAACACCTCACCTAAACCTTAATTATGAAGGGAAAAAGGCGTTCGAAAACGGACTTTTAGCATCTAAGCAGTGACTAAATACTGTGAAGATGAAGACTGCAGTGTGTAAGGTACTCAAGGGTAGGAATCAGGGATACTTATAAAGTAAACTTCTGCCATCTAGTGGTGTCATAGTAAATATGAAGTATGAATACAGCAATTCTGAGTGATGCTGTCTGAAAATTCCTGATTTTGATATGTTAAATGCCAAAAGATTCATGTAATTTCTTCTTTTCTTACGTTTACTGATACATTCATGAAATATCTGTGACATGCTTTTGGCCAAAATACCACAGACTCTCTATTTATTAATACAAGAACACACACTGTTTCACACAGAAAACACTGTGCTTGGTTTAATGGGTTGTAGTGAGCCACTCAACTCTAATTCACTCATATGTCTCTTATTTGACATCTGTCCTACAATTAGAATCTGCCAGTTTTATTCACAAAAACTGTGCATTTCGCGTAACTGTACATTTCATTTGTTTCATTTGTTGACCATGGACAGCTGGTAGTACCAATTCTTTCAAAAGTATCCTTTTTTTCATGACTCACTGCAAATAAGAGTGCTGAAGTGACAAAATCTTCAGCTGGTGACTAATACGCCTGTCAAAAATCACAATGTAATTCCTCGGTTACATGGACTTGACAAACCCTAACCAGTTCAATCTTGTGTGTTCTGTATACATTTTTTACCTTGCCTGCACACATATTAATGATTGATACCATGCCGGTAAAAACCAAAGGCATATATATGTGCATTATTACTATATTTAATATATATACATATATATATATATATGCATACATACGCATACACATACATAAATATACACATACATATACACATACAAACCCAGTGATTTATTTTTTTTTATTTTTTATTTTTTTGGGGAGGTGGTGGTGACATCCACTGCTAATCCAGGAAGCAAGAACACACGGAGGCACACGTCAAGCACTGGAAATCTGCAACAAAAACCACAAACAAAACACAAAACCGACACGGAGCCGACCAAAACACGAGCAGAAATCGACCCAAATCACGAGATCTGATCACAGTCTGAGCTAAGCTACCGCGACTAACCCCAAAAACTACAGAGCAAGCATGCAGGTGAACAAGCCAGTGTCTATGTCTATGTGTGTGTGCGTGTATGTATATGATCATGTGTGTGTGTGTGTGTGTGTGTGTGTGTGTGTGTGTGTGTGTGTGTGTGTGTGTGTGTGTATATGTATGTGTGGCTAAATGTGTCTGTGTGTTTGTATGCATATGTGTGGCTATGTGTGTGTATGTGTGCATGCATGAATGTATGAATATGTATATATGTGTATGTGTGCGTGAGTGTGTATATGTCTATGTGGCTATGTGTATGTATGTGTGTGGGTGTGAGTGTGTGTGTGTGTGTGTGTGTGTGTGTGTGTGTGTGTGTGTGTGTGTGTGTGTGTGTGTGTGTGTGTGTGTGTGTGTGTGTGTGTGTGTGTGTGTGTGTGTGTGTGAAATAATCCTATTCTGTCCAATTCTGTTTACATTTTTAAAGCCAAATAACTATTGCTTTTATGGGCAGCTGTTGTGTTTTACTGTTATCTGTAAATTCATAATTGCAATGATGGAAATTTTATCATTTAGTGTATGATGGTGCATTCAAGACAAATGAGAAATCGGAAGTTCCAGCAACTTGTGACTTGTTTAAGAACATAAACTAAATAAATAAATAATTACATCTTCATTAAAAACAATGAAATTACTGTTGTTTTTTTATATATTTATTATTTGTTTTTTATTTCAATCAACTGAATAATTGGAGCTTAACCAGCGAATTTCGGGAGCAGGACCACGCCTCAACCACGCCTCCTCCGGCACCACGCCTCTTCCGGCAAACCTTCAAATACTAACCAAAAACCTCAGTTCCTCTTCGCTCTCGTTCTCTGCACGCTGGCTCTCGGGCAGCACGTCAACGCTACTACACACTCTCGTATCTCGAAAACAGTTACTCACCCATTCGCCTTCGGACGACGATCGGCTTGCAGGGGATCATCAGCAAACACCAGCTGATTGGGATCCGGAGGAGGAAAACTCTTCAGCCGTCGCCGTGCCTGAACCTCAACTGCACATGAGCGGTCCTTCACCTTAAGCCGTCCGTGTGGAAACATAAACAATTCCATCGTTACACGGCCCACCTCCAGCAACTACAACAGCTAACTTTGGCCGGGGTTGCTAGCACCGGGATGCTAGCTCCCAGCCCACCTCCAGCAATTACAGCAGCTAGATCCGGCCAGGGTTGCTAGCACCGGGATGCTAGCTCCCCCCCCAGCCCTCCTCCGGAACCTACAACAGCTAACTCAGGTCTCCAACTCCTTCTCCCACGAGGTTAACTCAAGCTCCGCGCCATCGTCCCGACGACACAGGCTGCGCAACGCGCCGGATGTCCCAGCGTCATCACGCTCAGGCGAGAAACCCCGACGGCCGGCCTTCAGCAAATATCTCGGACTGGACCGTCGCCACCCTCCAGAAAACACTCCGGGATTAAAGATTCCCCTTTCACCGCACGGATAACAAAGCAAAACTTTTCAACCACCTCATGTCAGCCTGCCATGCCAACAGCTCCGCGGACACCAGTTCACTTCCGGATGACGTCATCACGCCAACTCCGACGGCGCGCTGTGACGTCAACGCCCCCATTAAAGGGCCACTCCAACTAAACCCTCCGGTTCAAAAGCAAAAAAACAATAAACGGAAGCAAGGTCAAAAAATAGCCATCGGAACAAGAGCAGGAGCACACAGCCTCATAATTCCTGGAACTTCCACCTCCCATCCGGATTTCCACCCACACCAGCAGTCTCCTCCCTCCCTCCCCAAGGTCCCTGGCACCGGGATGCCACTACAGCAGCTAGATCCGGCTGGGGTTTCTGGCACCGGGATGCCACTGCCCCCCTAAGCCCACCTCCACCAACTTACAGCAGCTAGATCCGGCTGGGGTTTCTGGCACCGGGATGCCACTGCCCCCCTCAGCCCACCTCCACCAACTACAGCAGCTAGATCCGGCCGGGGTTTCTGGCACCGGGATGCCACTGCCCCCCTCAGCCCACCTCCAGCACCTAATCCACCTCCAGCACCTACAACAGCTAACTTCAGCCGGGGTTACTGGCACCGGGATGCCACTGCCCCCCTCAGCCACCTCCACCAACTACAGCCGCTAGATCCGGCCAGGGTTTCTGGCACCCTCTCTCATCGCCACCCGCTTCCGGCCTGGTGTACTTCAGCGTCCGCTGGCGAGGTGCATACTACTTGCAGTCAGGCTCACCTTCGGGCTGCAAGAGCAGCCCCTAACTTTTCGACACCATCAGAGGTCCTCTCCAACAACCACGGCATTCCTTCCTCATCCATCTCTTGAATGATTTCCTCATCGTTACCCCTCTCTCATCGCCACCTGTTTCCGGCCTGGTCACCCTGACTTCCGTTTTCTCCGAACTCGGGGTTCCATTGTCCGCTGAGAAAATGGTGGGCCCCTCCACCTCCCTCAAATTCCTTGGTATCACTCTCGATACGGATCTATTTCAGGCATCTCTTCTAACCGAAAAGCTCAACCTTATCGGTCTTCTTATTTCCTCTTAGCCCCAGGCTGCACCAAATGCCAACTCCTCTACCTCCTGGGCCACCTCAATTTTGCCATGCGCATTATTCCCCAAGGGCGGGCCTTCATCTCCCACTTGCCGTCCATCGCTTCCGCCGTTCCATCTCTCTTGTCTCCCATCTCCCCAGGCAACTCGAGCCGTGCCAAGCTTCGTTGTGGCTCAACCTCCTTTCCACCTGGAAGGGGATCACTTTCTTCATGATGACCAACTGGCTCACCCCCACGACATCAATCTATACACTGATGCTGCTCCTTCAATCGGTTTTGGGGGCTTTTACGATGGCAGATGGTTCGCAGCAGCATGGCCCTCAGAGCGTGCAAACGAATCGACCGAACCATAGATCATCATCGTCATTGCCATCATCATTGCCAACATCATTGGCATCGTCATTGGCATCGTCATCGGCATCGTTATGGTCATCGTTATGGTCATCATTATCGTCATCGTTATCGTCATCGTTATCGCCTTCGTCTTCGCCATCATCATGGCCATCGTCATCGCCTTCGTCATCGCCATCATCGTCATCGCCATCATCATTCATCGCCATCATCATCGGCATCGTCTTCGCCACCATCATCGCCATCATCTTCATATCGATAAGTATCGTCATAATTAATAAAGGACGCTCCAACTCCACATCCATCATGCCGTTCATGCGCCGTCTAGTCTGGCACTCAGCCATACATCAATTTATCCTCCGTGCAGCACATGTCCCCGGTCACTCCACCACCATCACCGACTCTCTTTCTCGTTTCTCATCCCCGAAGACCAATCACCCCCTGAATACTTCGAGACCCTGGCCAACCACTTGTCTTTCCGGAAAACACAGAGCACATCTTCGACAGATCCTTTGCGTCCGAGTCAGGACAGCCGTCACCAGTTTCTGGTTTCACCATCGCTTCCGTCATATACTCTCCTTATCTGGCATCTCTCCAACGCACTACTCCGGTAACTCCTTAGGATCGGAGCCGCCACTTCAGCCTCCCGCCACGTATCCCAGAGCACCTCATACAGCTCATAGGCCGATGGTCCTCCCAAACTATCATCGCTACATTCGCTCAGATCTTAGCGACCTCAGATCCGCTCAGTCTCATCTCCTTAAATAATCCACGGTTTTGGGGGTTCGTCGTTGCCCGGGCGCTGCGGCGGATTCCCTACCAGCTTCCCCACAACGCTTCGACCGATCCATAGATCATCATCATCGTCATTGTCATCGCCATTATCATCACCATCGTCATCGTCATCGTTATCATCTTCGTATCAATAAATCATTTAAACGTATCCTGTTGATGGCGTGGTCCTTGCTAGTGAAATTCTCATAAAAGTGTTTTATTGTTATTTTAATTTTTTTTTACAGTTACATTACAACTACATATTACAGGTAAGGTGTTTATGTGAGTTGTTTCTAGAATATTCATTTCAGGTTTAAATATTTAGAAGCATAGTTTGATTAATGGCACATCCCTGTACCTTGCATCCACACTTGTGGGAATAGAGGCCGCTATTTTGATGCTTTCTAAGCTACGGCCTAAATGTTTGGCAGCTTTTATTAGGCTATGCACACTCTTGTTACGGGGATGTATTTCTCAGTAGAGGTGTACTAATCAGCAAAGCACCTCCACCTTCCTTCCTTAATACACTGTAATCTAACCAAACAAGTTCCTTGGAGTTATGATATACTGACTATTGTGTTTAGTTCCCAAGTTGTAAAAACTTCAATTACTGCTTCTTATGGTCATGCTTTTTTTATTGTACTTGTTTTCACCCTTAATAATTTTACATCTGCCACATCTAGAGTCAAACAGGACATTATGATGATCAAATGTTTGGAATAATGTAACTAGGATAACATAATAAAGTAAACATAATTTATTCTAATGCTATTATTGCTTTCTTCCTATTTGTGATCCAACACCCCACTCGAGTCAACCATGAACTCTGTATAGTTCTGCAGACTTAGCCTGGCAGAAATGTTTTCATACAATAGGACAATGAGCCCAAACCAGCAAAACTGCAGCAAACTCATTATGCAAGTCTGTGGTTTCCAGAGGCGGCACAAATGCTGCTAAATATATCGCGAGTAACTTTGTTAAACTTTTAAGTAGCCTTACAAAGAGCAAGAGGAGTTCATTAAGCCAAACGGGAAGAGCGATGAACCACAGAAGCACACTCGTTTTTAGAAATGAGAGAATTTCTTCAGAGAAATCCAGAGAGCTAGGAATAATCCCAAAAACACAGAATTAATTGTCTTGGATGACCAGCTCCTGTTGGTGGCTGAAACTGTCGGACTTCACTGCTTAATTGAACATTTGGAGGTGTGGTACAGTTTACAAGGTCTGAAAAAGATCTCAGAAACTGCTTTCACCAAACTGTATGACAAAAAGACTGATCATATTCATGTGAAATAAAAGAGATACAGCCAATCAGCTTGATGATGGACGTCTGGACCTTTGATGCATATCCCACGTCTCCGTTAAAGTTGGTTGACACACTTAATGGAGATAATGTCACCATCAAACTTTTCTTGTATACAAATGGGTTTTGTGTATCACATAGAGGCAAATCAATAGCCATAGCAATTGAGGGGATGGTGGCACATCTTAGATTCTTTAGAAATAATTTAACCTGAGCAAGGCCATACAACAGCAACAATCACATAAGGTTAGTACTAAATATTAATTAATTTATAAGTCATTTATATTGGGTCCATTACGAATGGTAAGAGGATCGGACAGCAGCTCAGCATGTTAGTAAATATCCTACAGAGACATCTAAATAGACAGGCGGAGGTAAACACTGGGATAGTCAGAAGGTGGGACTGCATGCGGCTCTGGAAGACATAGTAATGTCTGACAGCAAAAGACCCATGCTCCAAATCTACATGCGGTAAGTAAACCTGCACTTATAGAGCAGAGAGGTTTATTAAGAACATAAGCCACTATCAGGTCTTGTGGAAAACACAGAAAATGGCCTTTTAATACAAGTAACAGAATTTTATATTGGATTATAAAATTTACCAGGAGCCAGTGGAGGGAAAATAACACAGGAGACACATGATCTCTCCTGGTGATTGCTGCCAGCTCTCAATTGGCTGCATTTTGGCCCAGCTAATCTGTTCCTTGGTCATTTGGGACCTAAAACAATAAGCACAGTTTTTTCTGAATTTAAAAGCAAAATGTTTCCGGACATCCAGGCCTTAATGACATGCCTGAACTTTAGCTTACTGTTCTGTTATTGTCACAACCTGCACTATGCTTGCCCAGTCACTCATTCATTCATTGACTCTGCCACGCCCACACTCCACTCCACCCTCTGCAATCAGGACTGATCACTCACACCTGCTACTCACCTGCACACACCTGCCGCCCATTAACTCTAACCACTATTTAGTGGTTTAGTTACTATCCTGTTCCACTCAGTCTCATTGCCAGATTGTTCTTAGCCATCTTGATGCAAGACTCTCCAGCGTTCTCCGTTCTGACTTCCCGTTGCCGACCCTGCCTGTTTTTGGACTCTACCTTGTCTCCTGTACCCGACCTTGTCTTCCGAACCTTACACTGATTATTGCCAGCTCCTTGTCCTGTATCCCTGTCTGCTCTTCGCCTCTGTTGTGGTAAATAAAGTGAACCAGACAAGCGACCACTGTGTGTTGCATTTGGGTTCTCTGCTGGGTTATGCCTAGTTTCACAGCTGCATATCATCAGCATAGCAATAAAAATGTATGCCATGGTTTTGATTAATACTTCCCAAGAGCTACATGTATAAACTGAACAGGATTGGTCCGAGGACTGAACCCTGTGGGACACTAGGGGTGCAAAGATTACTCAACGTTGTCAAGAAAAATTAATAATAAAAATAGTCGCGGACAAGTTTAATTGGCTATTGTTTGCAAAAAAAACATTTCATATTTCACAAACAAGCCCAAAAATACATTTGTGATCTTTTAACCCCTTATTTCTCAGCTCTTTCACTTCAGTCCTCAGATCAGACCTTTTTATCCGTTCCAAGAACATATTTGGAGGAGTGGCAGCCTAGTGGTTGCAGAAGTGCGCTGGAGTCTGGAGGACCCAGGTTCAAGCCTCCAGATTGCAACCAAGGTGAACCATCCTGGGCCCCTGAGCAAGGCCCTCAACCCCAACCGCTCCCCAGGTGCTGTCCAAATGGCAGCCCACTGCGATCAAGCTTTCCAATCCATCCAGTCCTCGACTATGGAACGCTCTACCTCCTGTTCTGCGTCTGGCCAATAGTTTTGACTCATTTAAAAAAAAGCTGAAGACATTTTTATTGAAAGAAACTTTTAGTTAACTGGCAACATTTTAGTTTACTCCGCATTCTATTGTAAATCACTTTGTAATTTTTGTTTGCGAAAGGCACTATAGAAATTAAGATGGATTGATTGATGTGATTGATTCAACTGATGGAGGCATCACCCACCTTATCTCTGATGAGAATTGCATATGTGCAATAGCGCAATACTGTTAAGCCACTATTGTCACCAAATGTGTTTTTCAACAGTTAAGAATCTCCCTCCCTCCCTATCTCTGCTGAGACTTGCACATGTGCGACTGGTAGAATGACTGTGCACAATAATTTATAGATGTAAAGGAAAGAGTCTTTCAGAATGGACAGGAGTGCTCCTAACTGTTTTTGCTCTGATCTTTTTCCTCTCCAGCAGTCAGCACACTTTCTGAGGCTCGACCATCATGTTGTCCTCTGATGATATAATGCTGAGTCATGGGCATTTTGTACAAATGCAGTATTCTTTGGGCTGAAGGCTTATGAAGGAGCAGAAAGAAGAGAAAACTGTTGGATCATTTAATGCATAATATTTTCTATGACTGGATAAAATGAGGGCTTTCATAATGTGTTTAGAAAACAGGCCTTCAAAAATTTGACTTAAGAAGGCTTAGTGGGGACTGTAGGAGCTGTGGGAGGGGGCTAGAGGGCATGCCTAAATGAGCCAGTTCATACAAAATAAGACAATATGACTTTTTGGGATGGTTGCTATGACCTGTAGGTCTGAGAAAAGTGTTTTCATTGCAGTTTTGAGAAATATTCCTGTGTTGGTGAGGTGTAGTTTAGGCTGAACTGTTGTAGGAAGCTGTGAAGCGGCGACTCAACACTGAGGTCCTCAGCTGTCTTTTATGCAGGAGCACCTGGGATCAGGAAAAGACTGCAGCATTTTCCTGCTCTCTGAAAATAGTATTATAAATAAATGACTTTGGCTAAAGGTATTCTGTGTTGTGTGTTGCTGGAACAGAAGTCTGGGAGCTGAGATCTGTGGCAGTTCCCCTTTTGAATCAGATGAAAATTTCCGGATCTTGTTTTTCCTTACATTATTTAAGTATTGTTTAGTTTCTATAAAATGTCAGCTTTGGTTTACATGTGCTTTTTTAATTTCTTTTTAACTAATGTTTTGTGTTTAGTTTTACTTCCTGTTTTAGTTTGAAAGTTCCGGTTTGCCTTTCTTATTTGATGTGATTGTTAATGCCCGTGTCTTGTTACCCACTGAATGTGTGTCAGTGTCAATAAATTGTCCTGTCTTCCTCACTTCCCAGTAAAACCGTTGTCTTTAGTCCAGTCTTTCCATGTCTCTCCTCCCCTCCTTTTGCTACGTTTTTCTGCTACTAACTCCAAAACAATCTGGGTCAAAACTGAAAGTGAAAACCAACTTGGAGTCCAAGAAAAAAAAGGAAATACTTTTAAAAAGTCTATTTAATCAATAAAGGTGAGTTATTCAGACAGCGAACAAATGCACACACTCATGAGCAGGAAATTCGTGGCACACAGTGGTAAAGCCAATACATGATATTTTCATGTAGCACGTGATTATTTTCTTCTGTATTGTCTTTAAAAATGAAAACAGGACTAGGGGTGGGTTAAAAATATCGATATATCGATATTTTATCGATATGCATGTGTAGGAACGATTATCGATACATAAATCCAAGTATCGATTTAAAGGAGCTTGAGGCTCCTTTTAAGAAATGAGACTCTCTAGCGCCACCCTGCACCACGACGGCCGTTGGGGGTACTGCAACCAACAGTGAAGCCGGCACGGGAAAACGGGGAGAACGTGCATGCAGCGTCATGTGACGTCACATCTGCAGGACAGCGCGGGAAATTCCGGCCCGAATTGCAGCACATTTTGCAGCACACAGCCTGTTCAAGGCAAAGGAGAGATACACTAGAGGATCATTCTTTTGGGTTTGGAACGCTTCATCTGACATTATTACTAGAAAACTTAAAATGTATACAGATTTTTTCATAAATCCTGCCACAATCCGGCCTCAAGCTCCTTTACATTTTTTTTTTTCTTTTTCCCCCATTTTATCACCCAGTGCTCCTACCTAAGTCAGTCCTGGGAATTGCTCCATCTACCAACCCCGGGAGGCTGCACTGAGCTCAAGTCTCCTCCTTACTTGAGGAGTGAGCAGGTTCTGCTTCTTTTCACCAGGCAGGGTGGGGTTTCTCTGGCTGGACGTGGCGTGTGGAAGGATCATGTTATTCCCTTATTGTAACCAGAATATCGATATCGTATCGTATCGTATCGGAAATCGTATCGTCTTGGGACCTAGTGTATCGGAATCGCATCGTATCAGTGATGATACCCAGCTCTAAACAGGACTTCACCAGTCTGCATCCATAATTAACTAGTGAGCAAAACCATAGAAAGATTTTTGAATTCATCCCTACCTACAGAGAAAATGTTTTATATAGTATGGTCATTGACACTGCAGGTAGTCTTTAGGAAGTGGTCAGTTTTAATGGGTAAATGCTTATTTCTAACACAGAAATATGAACATTTTTAACAGGCTAAAACCATTACCATCTGATTTGATCATCTTCATCGTTAGCAATCTTCTTAGAATAAATGAGGGGGATGAGCACCCCCAGAGATGGCCCACTGAGGACAAAAAGCTAAGTTGTCAGCAAAAAGGAGAGGGGCAGAAAAAAAAAGACAGAAAAAAATTCAGAGAAGAAAGGAAATAGGACAGGAAGTGCAGAGGAGGAGGCCAGAGGCTGGTGTCACCCCAGCATTCGAGACCCGTCCCCCTGGGTCCAATTCGCTTCCTCTCAGTTCTCCCTCCTGTCATCCCTCATCTCCTCCTTGTATCCCTTTAATCGTGTGTGTATTTTTCTTCTAGAAATTCCTCAAACATAGCCCCCTCAAACCCATTCCTCAAAAAGATTATTCCGCACTCTCCTTATTTCCATCCATCTTGACATCAAAGGTGACAAACCAACACACCGGGGCAGATAACACTTGTTTGAGGTTTGTAGAAATCTATCCATCTATGTAATAAAAACAAGAAATATCCTTCTGGATTGAGTCACTAGGTAAGTTAAAGTTTAACATTAAAGCATGTTCGATGTTGTTTCAAACCAATAAACCACAGAAATCAAGAACAGCCTACGTGGAACGTTAATGTAATTACCAGTTATCTTTTACAGGGCGTAACCAGAGCCAAAGAAGACAGCAACTCGCTTTGTGACACCAAGCTGGTCCTCACTTTGTCCCGATCTGTTCGTTTAGATGTACAGCCCGCCTCCTCCCACCTGTCTCCTATTCTTCCTTTCTAATCAGGCATCCCTGCCAATCAATTTGATCTCCATGACAACATTTCATGCAACGCCCCCTCCAAACAACACAACTGTCGCTGCCACCCACGCCTATAAACAAAAACAAAACAAAAAAAAAAGAAGCTGAATTCCGACAGCTCAGGATTGATGAGGGGGAGTGCTGTCAAAGGCCAGAAATTGGATTAGGACTGAAGCAAGCACGCACAAAAACACACACACACACACCACAGCTCTGAGGCAGCAGGTGCTTTTGGTTAAACCTTAATTACATGATCTCTGATTTCTCTAATTGATATGGTAATGACTATGTAATTAATGCAAAAGCAGAAATACCAGCAGCTCCCTTAATGAATGGATTTATTTGATTAAATATCCTTCTCCAAATTTATGCAGCCTGGTATCCAGCAATGCAGAAAATTGTTATTTGTGGTTGTTGTTAGTATTGCTGCTGCTACACTTCTAACAGTCTAAAATACAGATACAAATAGAAACATGTAAAATTGCTTTAAACAAATCACATAGGGTAGGTCCTATGAATAAAGAGAGACCTAATACATGCGGTGCTTCATTCAGTGCAAAACAGAAGTGAAACTGTGCTTTTTCACAAGTAGATGGCACTATAGGGCTGTTTTATCACAGGAGTTCCACTGCATGAATGAAGGGTGTCTTAACAGCAATAATTAATACTGCAAATCTTAAAATGTCAATAAACAAAAAAAAAGTTGTCATTGTATGTTAAGAATTTAAAAATGCTAAGTCAAGGGTGTATTTAGAGCACCAATGTCAAAGAATCTGACTCAACATCGTCTCACTCTGTCAGAACAAACACACACACACACACTGAATTATAACTTCATCAATGGCAGAGGGTCACCTGTGACAACTAGATGTGACTGGCAATTACTCTTTGTCTCTGCAGTGTTTAGAGGGAGGGAGATGAGTGGATATTTGAGGAAAGACGCAGTCTGAAAAGTCGTCTTCTGGGACTGAGAAATGATTTATCCTGCTTTCTTTGAAACATTCCCACTGACTTTAAAAAAATGTCTCCATGTGTCTTCTCCTCTCCTGTGAGATATTGGGGGGCTGTTGCATCTTGAAAGTCAAGTGAAAGCACATGTGGGGGGCCCTGATTAGGTGTGAAGAAGAGAGACCACTGGGCCCTTCATCCTTTTCTGGGGGCATAACTGCACCATCACTCTGCTGCCTGATGTGAATGCTAGGAAATGATGTTTCTTACATTTCTTTTTTTGATTTTTAGTCGTTTATTTATTTATTTTTTGGAAGAATTTAAATACATTGTAAGATAAAAACCTATTATAAGGAGAAAAAAATGTTCAAAGTGGGTTTGTTGAAGAAAAAAAAATGTACCAGTGTAGCAAAAACCAGTTCATCAGCTTCAGTTAGAGCTACGATAAAAGATAAAAGGAGCAACTATACTCTGCAGTAGTGACCGCAGGCCAGACGGAATTATGAAAATATAAATCAGAACAACAACTTAAAAGTAAAGAAGACTTTCTTCAGGTTTGTCACGCGTCATAACACTCGCATTTTGAACATTTGGCGAGGCGCTGCTCCCAGTTTCCAGGCCCGCCAGTAATAAACAGAAGAGCGTTAGTTGGTTAACTAACTTACCTCTGAATAATGTGTTTGTTACGGGGCAGCTCGGGCCGTGGTTGATGGATGGCCTTACAGAAGCCGGGTCAATTAGCCGGGCTGGGTTTCCCTTCATGCAGGCTGCAGACAGGCCCGGCAGAGCTCCCATCTCTGTCTGGCTGTAATTAATCACCAGCGCGAGGCCTCCTCACCTCACACAGCCTCCGCACAAACAGCCAATAAGCACGTTTGGCCCAAATTACACTTCCTTTCTTCTAATCAAACTAATCGTCAATATTGTACCCAGAAAAATGAGAAAAAAGATCTCGACATAAAAAGTTTCCTGCCGACAAACAGGTCTATGCTAATGTACTGTATAAGAAAGTGACACTACAGACTGAAATGGATGAATATACAGTTTTTTCTAAATGACCTAATATGTCACAGTGCTACTCACGATAAAACGGGATATAACCCTTTATCAAAAAAACAGAAAACAGGTTTGACTCAGAAAGTTTAACATTTTTAGTAGGACTTCTCCTAGGCAAAGACTAATTTTGATAATAAGTTTGATGTAGTTTTTTTCACGGACCAAACTATGAATAATTAGGAAACAGAGTGTAAATAATGTGTTTATCTTCAACTATGTCAATAAACCCAAAAATAATACATCAATCAAAACAGACCCTCCTTAAAATTGCTTTGTTTAAAGTAGTTTCTCCTCAAAGAGTTTTTTTAGTTTCACTTCTCAGTCCATGAAGCTCTTTTATGCAGTTTTAACTCCTTCACATTCAAACAAATACACATACAGACTGAAAGTCAGGACACCGAGACCTCAGTCTGTGATGGCAGAACGCACTCCTGTGATCTGAATGAAAACAGCAGACAGATGAGGTGTGTATTGTTGCTGTGGGGAGTGTGTGTGCATGTGGCTTATGTAACTGTGTACGTATACATCTAAGTGCATGTGTGTGCATTTATTTGTGAATGCAAGTGTGTGTGTGTGTGTGTGTGTATTTGTGTGTCATTGGTTGGGGGGTAGTCTCATGGGGCAGCTCTGTGTCTGTCCCATCTGCCACCCCACTCTACTGACACCCAAGGGAATGGCAGAGAAGGGGTGGGGGATTCATTTTGGAGGAAAAAAATCAGGGTCTATCGGTCTAATGGGCAACAATGCTGGTTTTACTGATGGGCCGAAGGCAGAGGACACTGGCTGGGTGTGTGGAAGCCAATCTACCAATCTCTTTGACAAAACAGTGGGCCACCCCTACCAAGCGTTGCCTCCGTATGCCTAATAAGGCATGCACACCCCTGAAATTATGTCTCAAACGAGAAACGGGTGCAGTATATTTTACACACATGCACACAAGCATCACATATTCTGGACTAATGTCAGCCTAATGCATGACCATGCTGTGGCCAGAGGGCTAATTGGGTATATAAACACAAACGCATCCCTTGAGAGGGAAAAAGAGAAAGGGTTATTTCGTGCACCCTCTATTGTGAGAAGCACAGTACTTTAACTTAAACAAGAAACTCATCATATTTAAGCAGCATCTATAATGAAAGATGACATGGTTGTGCTCTCATACACCCAGCAGCTGGATGCTCTGATGTAGATGTGTAATACGGAATGACTTGGTGGCAGGTGGCATCTCATCCTGTCTTTATAAAACTGTGATCAGAAAACAGTAAATGGTACCGCTGCGCTCACAAGAACAGCAGCAACAACAAAACAATCATGTGGAAGAGGAGCATATGGCTCCTGCACCACTGGGCAGAAGGAGCACTCAGCAAGATGAATGCTGAGGTGCTGGCAACAAAGCTGACTTTAACTTGTCAAATTAACAGCATATCAAAGGAGAGAGGGAGAGATGAGGAGAAAGAGGCAGGTGCCAAGTGTTACTAGATGGTGACACAGAATGAAACAGAGACTTCCTTTTCGAGGTCAGACTGAAACCGTCAACTGTTTGAAGTCCATGTCTCTCACTGTTTCTGCTGAAACACAGTTTGCTCGCTTGCATAACGCATAAACTCATATGGCACAAGCACACGTGTATCCACTGGATGCTTCCCAACCCCCTCAACTGCTTTGAGGGGCTATGTTAATGAAACAGTTGCTGTTTCCTGGCATAACATTAATTACCCGATCAAAATAGAGTGGGTAATTAACTGCCCTTCTTTAGCAGTGCTAATTACATTAACAGAGAAGGGCCACTGCAAGGGAGCAATGGAGAGGAGAGAAAGAAAGAAGGGATGAAGCGGTACCAACAAAGACTTGAGAAACAAGGAAGTGGTGAGTCTGTGTGAGTGAGTGTGTGTGTGTATGTGTGTGTGTGTGTGTGTGAGTTATAATAGAGAGAAAGAAGCAGCGAGGAAGAGGCCGTGTTTGAGAGAAACTCATGTGGTTCTCACTTGGGCCCCTAGAGGGTTGGTCCTCAGAGAGAAGCAGGCTTATTGGAGAGAAGAGAGATGGGAGGGGGGTGTTGTTTATCTTGACATGCTCTACTCAGTCTTTAACGCTCGCATCACAATTAAGATGCTGCGGCTCATCAGCTATGTATACAAAACAGTGTAACAAGCTGCACGAGCTCACAGGTGATGGGCACAGTCAAAAATAGATCCAGCAAAACCTCCAGACGTGCAACTTGCTTTCAGGAAAATGTTACAGGACAACATCACAAAATGCAGTAGGTGTGAAACGCCGTAAAAATGTGTTGTCGCACACAAATTGGAAACTTGGTAACGTGTAATAACTCAAACAACTTACACTGATGGTACTTTTTTCTCATTTCTTTTATTTGGAGCACAAAATATAATTACACCTTAAAATTTACAAATCACATTTGCACCATTTTGTGTCATTTTAAAGAAAGATTCAAAACCATAATAATAAATTGCTAATAATTTTTAAATAAATAGGAGTAACCAAACTTTAAAAAAACAAATTTGCACATGTCACCTACTCTTTGTGTTCTTTGTTTCAACGTCCTGAGAATGCAGTTTATGATGTGATGAGTAAATTATTATTATTATTATTATAATTATCATTATTATTGTTATTATTAATATTATTATTATAAAACAATAATGGCAGTAACAACAGGAGGTTAATGTTCACACAATGAGCATGGTTCTTCTCGTTTAAGCTGTTGTGCTTGTTTTAACTGTACTGCATAGTAACTTTAGTTATTTTACTGGGATTTGATATTGAAAATGAAACGGCTAAATCTATAACTAATTATACAAGTTCAAATTTGCAAAGTGGGATGAGAAAGGCAGGGCATTGGTGTACAAAGCATGCATTTTACTTGAAACTAAAAAGGATAAGGCTAACTAACATGTTCCTTTACACAGGGGCCAATACCCTTATTTAATTGTGGACATAAAATATATATTTTGTTATACCAGAAACTGGAAATGAAAATGTTTCATTGAAAGAAAAAAAAAGTTCACTAAGAAAGTCCTTTCCCCATGAATCATTATCAAAATAATGGATGACTGCTGAGATAACTTTATTTCAATAACAGGTGGAAAAATGATCATTTTATAAAACACATTTATATTATTTTCTAAACTAACTATAATAAGTTAAATTGCTTGTTCTTAAATAAATCAATATATGACTTGCTTTAGTAATAACCCATGGGACAAAGATTTCTCCTTTGTAAAACCAGAGATCAGAACAAAAAAATAAAGGGACTATTTTTCTGGAATGTAAATTGTCTTCAAAAAGTCTACTACAAAAAAACCTCTTGCTAGTTCACAGACAGTGTACACACATGCCATTTAAGGTGTCCATAACAGACAAAATAGCACCCTCCTTACTAGAGCCGTTGTCCGTCATCTGTCAATGCTCAGCGCTCTCACAGCGGATCCTGTAAGTCTGACCACGGTTTACAAAAGTGTCACAAGAGCTGAATACTGCATGAGATAGTAGACCAATACGGATCCTTTTGAAGCTTGAGGTGAATTTAGAAGGAGCTTATCACTGTATTCTTTCAGGTGCTTCAATAGACATGCGCATACAGTGGTTTACAGTCCAGTCGGGTGCTGTTTACTAAGAAGTAGTCTGTTTGGAGTTGTGGGTTGAATGTTGTTCTCTGCATCTGGAGAAGATGGCTGGTCTTTGGATATATTCATTCCCCGCTCTGTTCATCCAAGTGGATGAAAAAGGGACTAAGAGATGGTGGGCGGATCAGGGAGAAACATTATACATGGTCGCTAGTGATCAATTTTCCTTTCTCCCTGCCCCCTCAGTGCCAAAAGAGGGGCTAAGTGAAGCAGTGGTCTGGGGCAGAGTGCTTTGCTACATCGGGGGAACAACCAGGCCCGTCATCGCTGGAGAGAAAAACATATACAAAATCTATGATTCTAATCAGTCAGGTTTTTGTTATTGTACATCCAGCAAGTGTTTTCTGTCTTGATCAGTCACAGCTTTGGAGTTTGTTAGTACAAGGGGTTAGACTGCATTCGTGAGTTCAGACAGCGGGGTCAGATAGTGAGTTGGATGACTACCTCTGAAGCTGTTCCCCCCTGAAGCGGGACAGGCAGGGGAGGGAGAGCCTTGGGGCCTGAGGACGGGAGCAAAAGCACTCTTCTGTTTAGCAGCAGAGGGGAAGGAGGAGAAAGGCAATAGAGACGATGAGGAGCTGGAGCTTCCTGGTATGGTGGGGCTGGAGGGCATTACTGTGGAACAAAGGGCAACAGTCACCGTTAAGCCTGAAAATAACACAAACTGAATCATCTTTGTGACTTATGCAGGGGGCATGCCATGTCTTACTGTAGGGAGAGCTTGTGGGAGAGGCACTGTTGAAGCCAGGAGATCCAGGGACTCCTAGGCTAGTCATGGGAACTGTCCCGTAGCCTCCGGTCATTCCCCCACTCCCGTAGCCTGACTGCTGGGGAGTGGAGGCTGATGGGTAACCCCTTGGAGACAGACTGCTAGAATTCCGAATATAACCTGCAGGGAGAATATAAGTTCAGTTCTGCGCTTCATTTTACAGCAGGAGGGACACCTGATGGTTCAATGTACTCACCTTGGCTGCTCTGCCCTGGGTCTCCAATGCTAACACCTAACTGGGAGGGGTAGGAGCCCAGGCCCATTACGCTGCCGTGTGCTGGTGAGCTGGGTAGTGCCTGTAGCTGACTGTGAGGACGGGGAACACTGTACAGTGCTTCGGCAATGTCGGCTGCACGTTTCAGCAGCATGTCCTACAGGAAATCCAATAAAATGGTCAGCAATGGGTCAGTCCCACAGATACGGAAAAATGCTGTAATGCAGATTTTATAGGGTGATAAGATGTTACAGCTGCAGTTACTGCCAGAAAACAGGAATGTGCTAATTAATCTCTAAAACTGAGAATGTCAAAGCTACACCCAATTAGCTCATTGAGTACAAGTTATATACACAGTTCTGCTGACAATTTTCTGAGTCATTCTGGTGGAATCAGATGTTCTTGTTTCATCAGTGGACAGCGAATCCGCTGCCAAACAGTCAACTGGCTGCCACACATTAAAAGTGCAGTGCAGTGTTTGCATATTGTTTTACCAAATGAGGTTTTCCCCTGACAACACAGCTTCACATTGTCATGTATTTCTTGAAACAAAATCTGAAAAGAATCTGATACAATAGTAAGGCTACAAGAAAATAAATGTATAGAACCAAAAAATGTATAGAATCCCGAGCTTTTATTTACATATGTATGTGTCTGTATATGTATATGTATACATATATATATATATATATATATATATATATATATATATATATATATATATATATATATATATATAGAGAGAGAGAGAGAGAGAGAGAGAGAGAGAGAGAGAGAGAGAGAGAGAGAGAGAGAGAGAGAGAGAGACATAATGTTTTGGATAAATATGTCTATTACAGTACTAGTGATGAACATGTTTCTGTTTACCTGATTACTATGTGGATTTCCATACAGAGCTTCCACAAGATCTGCTGCTCTTTTCAAGAGAATCTCCTATAAAGACAAAGAGTAATTTTATTAACATTAAAAAATAACACAGGAATAATATTAATAGTTGTTTAAAAAATTATGTGGGCCTGTCTCACCTTGGCTAGTTTCTCTGGGTCACCAGGATGTCGAGGGATTACCTTCTGAAGACGCTGAAAGCCGTAGTCTATAGTTGGTTCATTAAGGGCTGAATAAAAACACATTTAATATGAAAAATGTTAGTTCGAATAAAGCTAAACTTCAAATCCTAAATACATCAGACTTGCATAAAATGGACATAAGGAGCTCAGTGATGCTTCTAAATACCTGTGTAGATAAAGCGTCCAGGTGCTCCTTTACAGAATTGCTTTGATTTGTAAGACAATGTGACCTCTACGACCCCAGGGATGTGGCGAGGAGGCGTCTGGACACGGATAGCGTGTGGAGTGATCAGCTGAGGATAAAGTACAGATATTGTGTCACAAACCATCCTTCCCATGCCTTGTAAATATTTAGGCTAACACAATGCAATGGAAAGATTAATTTGTTAAGACTGCCCATAAATCATCCAAATAATGAGACAAGCCATATGCTGTGTATTTCATTTCGCAACATGTACCATCATTAGTGAGATGTTCTGAAGACAAGTCCTACCTCACTCCACACTAACATGCTTCCAAACACCACCTGCAGCCCATCGAAGAAGTTCTCCCCAATGACTATGACCATGGCCCCGCCGGTGGTCCAGCCCTCACTGGGACTGATGGCTTTGATACATGGAGTAGCTGGAGAGGAGAGCAAGGCAACATTTACTACACGCTCGCAGCGGGGAACTGAGGAGGAGTGTCTTAAAGAAACTCTTTTAAAAAGTTTGGTAGAAAAGTGGAATTTACTACGTGGCAACATGGGTTCACTTATTCATTATGTACGTTACGTTATTCATGAAAACATGAGAAACTGAACTGTTAGGAAAAGACATGACGTGAAGTATTAATATGATACCAGTAAAAATGAAATGAAACACAGGACAAAGATGCAGACACACTTATGTTGTCATAAAGCAGCAATGAAGTGCTTTATTAGAATAAGACTACTGCATTTACATCTTATCTAAATAAAAAATGAATATAATGTACAAAAATGCCCAAAAAAATAAGGAAAAGGAATAAGGAAAAAAATATACCAAAGTTAAGGAAAAACATGCCACGTGAGATTTAAATTTCAGATAAGCACTTGAAGGAAACTGTAGGTAAGTGTTACGTGTGTTTCTTGGTTTTTGAGATTTGCTGACTTAACTTTCTAAAAATGTTTTAGTTTTCTTTAATGCATGTGTAAGTCACATAAGACAACTAATATTTAATTAACGCAATCAGCATGTTCTGTTTGATATAGCCCTTGTGGTGTTTATTAATGTGCTTGCACCTTAACTACTCTCTCTGGATAGATATAGCCTGAGTGATGGAGTAATGAATAAAACAGGTAAATGAGGTGTTGCTTGTTATTAGCATAGTTTTCTTACCATATTCCATACTATTCTCCACAGACTCTCCTGGCTCCAGTCTGCGAGCTCTCCGGCCGTGTTTTGAGTTGTTGTGGACAAACATGTTGTCAGACACCGCTAGGACGTGGCCGTCTACGCTCACAGTGCTGCACAAGACCACCTGAACGAAAGCACAAGAGCCGAGAGGAAGATACATGAGAATACCTGCAGCACTTGGACAGCAGGCCACGTGTCAAAATATCAGGCTATAAGAGGGAAATCCCTGAGCAACAATTATTTTCAGGGAGCAGGAGACCTATTTCTAATACAGGACATATATTTTCTAAGCAATATTTTTCAATAGTTAATGTGACTTTGCTGGTATTTCTATAACATGTCTGCATTCTGGGATGACACAGCTCATACATCCCTCCACTCCTCCATCAGGTCTCCATATGGCCATCTTCTTCCTCCTGTCTAACTTTTTGATTCATGCACTGTGCTACATGCTCATTGTTGTCTCCTTGCAATACCCTGATGGCACCAAACATATGGACCTAATCACCTATTTCAGCTGGCCGTTAAAGGAGCAGAAGCTCTACAGTGGTCCTGATTTGATTTTTTTTTTCTGGCTGCACTACGTATGTGTTTCTTCCCACAAATGCTATACTTTTGGATCACACTTGTAATATTTTTTCAGTTGGGGTGTTAATGGATTTTTTTTCTGAAAAGGACAATGTGTTTGTTTATTTGTATTTACGATGAAAGGGAACTTGCCTTAAGAAAATCCATGAGGCTAATTGAAAACAAAAAACTTCAGTCTACTAGGGACCTTGACGATTGAAAAATTGAATTTATTCGTTCCAGTCTAGATTTATCCTGCTCCAGAGTGATAGGTGCTTATTTCTTATAGTACCAACCATCTAAGCCTATAAGGGAAGTATTATAGTGTAGAGTTGATTCACTTGTTCTTGTATAGGCTCAGCAATGTTATGTATCAGTTCAGCTGACTGCAGGGAGATCAGGTTTTTTTCCCCCATGAATATGATTTTTCGTATCTAATGACAAAATCATGTTCCAGTTAACAATAATAAAATTCAACATTCAGGAAACGTTGTTTTCATATATAAATAGGCCACCACAGAGTCTGACCCTAACTCCAATGGGAATCTTTGAGATGTGCTTTTAAAGGTGCACAAGAAAAACAGGGGAGAAAAACCACACATTTCATAGGAGATGAAGATGGAAAGGAAGGGAGTCTGAAGAAAAATAACAGTAAATTATTGATCAAGAAGAGGACTCCTGTCCAGATCTGATCACCTTTTGACCCAGAGATGAGAGTCTTGGGTTTTCTGGGAGAAAGAGAATGCCAGAGAGAGGCCGCTAGTGCTGAAAGACGGTAGAGGAAGTAAGGCAGGAGTGTCCCTTGTGACCACTTCCTGGGTCACGGAGCATGACCTCTTCCATCTGGAGCCAATCACTCAATTCTTGACAACTTCCTGAAACACCTCAACCTATTTCCTGCACCCCGGCACCCCCACGACCATCCCTCCCACATATCTAACTCTTTTCGTTTGTCTTTCCATCTCTTTGACTCCTTATTGATTTCTAACTTTCACCTTTAACTCCCTCCTTGTATGTCTTCCCTTGGAAAAGTTTTGCAGAACTTTGTCATATGAGACTGGAAATAAGATTAAATAGGACTCTGTAATGATCAAACTAAAAAAAGACATGCTGGTGAGACGTCTTCTTTAATTGTGATTTTTCTTTTTACAGTCCCAAATTATTGTCTTCTTTTTTCTCTGCCTACACACATGCACACACTTGCATGTGTGCTATATCTCTTCATACCTGAAATCTCCTCATGTCCCTCGGGTTTCCTGCTGTCTTCAGACAATTCTGGTTACATTTCAGGAAGAACTTCAGGAAAAATCTGCAAAGGCATAAAAACAGACATATTTGCACATGAGAAACTAAGAAATCACATACAATCCTGCACACCATTAATTGCAAGGAGTCAAAGATGGCAACAATTATGTTAAATTAAACCTTCTTAAACTCTGTGTGTGTGTGTGTGTGTGTGTGTGTGTGTGTGTGTGTGTGTGTGTGTGTGTGTGTGTGTGTGTGTGTGTGTGTGTGTGTGTGTGTGTGTGTGTGTGTGTGTGTGTGTGTGTGTGTGTGTGTGTGTGTGTTTCTCTGGCGTCAATCCCAGATGTTTATTTTAGTATTAAAGTCAATGTTATACTTTAAATCATGTAATGAGATTTTGAAGCACAGTCCAGCGGAAAGCACTGCTGGGTTTCAAAGTAAACCAGAGACAGAAATGTATGCCAGTGGACTCGGGGGAACGTGGTATCCTGCAATGCCGTATTTGAAGCCCCACCTGGGAATGGAGAGGGAAACTATGTAGAGGCAGCCACAGAGAAAGTGAAATGAGGAGGTGGGAGGACAAAGGTAGTTCTTGGGTCACATGCAGGTGCTTGTGTGGACGTGAACGTTGTTTTTAAGCGTATGTGTCTCATTATGTATGTGAGTATATGTCGGAGTGAGGCAGACTATAAAGAAGCAGGAAGAAAGAAGGCTGCTGATAGTCTCTGCAAGACCAGATAAAGCCTGAGAAGGTGGAATAAATAGGAGAAAAGGAGACTATGGAGAGAGACTCCAAATCCCAGGTGTACACATTTCGGCAACACAGCCAGCTGCCATGGCAACGCAGCTCTGCCGCAATCCCAAAGTCCCCATGCTGAGAGGCAAAGACAGCAATAGGAAAGAGACGGCAACAAGAAGAGCACATTCCCGCACTGAAATACAGCGAGAAGGTGAAAGAAGACATGGTAAATTGAGAGGGAAGAAGGTTTCTAGATACAGCAGGTGTACATGAGTCTGAGTAGATCGAATCAAAGGTCACGGGTGATGAGAAATTAAGCCGCAAATTTGAGTTAAAAATATAAAAATAAATGTGACGCTGTAAATGAGCCAGTGCTGTGATGTAATTACGCCGAATATTTAATCCTTTGCTCGGCCGTCCACTTCGCCTCACAGACGACATCTTGATCCTGTCTTGTTTAGAAAAACTCATCTATTAATCAGCCCGACTGAAGTCCTCTGAATAAGTGTCTAATTGATGAATGCAAAAAGATGCTAATAACTTGTGACAATGTTAACAAATACTCCACAAATTACAAAATATTTCAGTGCAGTTGATTATTTTTGTGAGGACTTTTCAAATAAATGCTTCATAGACTGAAAGGTCTTCTACAGGTTGTTAATACTTCCTCACCACTGGAGTACCACGGTAATGCTACAGCTCTCTACCGATGTCAAAGGTGACTTATATACCAGGGATGCTGCCATGACTACTTTTTTTTTAGTTTTTTTTTAAGTATTTTGATGAGAGGTAAAGAACAATTAAAATGACTACTAAATAAATACTTCATATTCTACACCTAATGGTACTATGTGCACAGTGGTGTTCAAAAATTGCCCAAGGAAGATTTTGCAGAAGCACAGTCAATGTCAATGTGATATGTCAATGTGATATGTACATATAAGGTTTTGTTCTTTGATTTGTCACCAGTACTTCATTGTTTTTATCTTATATCCACTGTGTGTTACATAATAATATACTGAAATTCACAAATATAATAATGTAACTTAATTTAACAACTCTTTCAACATCTTAAAATATTCAAATAACTGACAACACTTCCAAATTTGAACTTTGTTGAAATGTTCTTTCTTGCATACATATATGACCTCATAGCTCTTCGGGTTAGTCTCTTCAGCATCTCGGTTGATAAAATTGTATGTAAACAAGTTTAAACCAGCTCCAGCAGCAGCTGCTGCAGCCCTAAAATGCTGCTCACACAAAGATGCTTCCGTATTCATAATATAAAATGTTATTCCTCTTTTTTGCAAGAGGAAAACTTTTTTAAAAAAGGACTTTTTTATTAGTTATTTTTTGGAGTATAAAGGAGTGGGCTTATTTCTCTGCTGTGGTACATAGATTCTGTATATTTTTTGCATTAGAGAGCTGTACCATGAACTTATCTGATCAAAGAAAACACATTTCCATTGTCTGTATGTCCGTCTGAGATACACACAGTTGATATATAGTTTCCTCTTTTGTACACTACAGTTTCAGGTTAGACTTCTGCATGTTGGGGCAAGTTGTTTTGAGTGACAACAGTTTTCGAAGGTAATTTGAAAACTTAAATTAGGGTCAGGGTCAGTTGATGGTATAAATACATGCAGTATGATTGTGTGGTCTTCCTTTCCCTTCCCTGTCCCTGCTCTGGCTTTTAAGCACAGAGATTTCACCAGAGTGCTTGAACTTCTTTTACATTATGTCCTTATTGATAATAAGCAGTATTTTACATTGAGGAATGCCTTTTGAAGTGTTTCACCTGACCCATCCTTGGACCTTCCTTTCCTGGCTATTTTTGATGAATATGTAATCTCCACGACGATGCTTGTAGATTTTATAAACTTTTTGTTCTTATTTGTGTTTTTGGCAACAAATTCTCTTGAAATAAGATCATTTCTTTTGCAATTGTTTTTATCAAATAAAGGTTGCAAGAAGTCAAGAAATTATGGATGTTCTTTTCATTTGGGAAAAGATTCCTGAAAATGGGGATTTATAGTTCCAACTAAACAAACAGAAACAGTTTGGTGAAAAATGTTACGGAAGAGGGTTGTAGTTTGGCCACATGGATGGCTCTAATCCCACCCATCCTGTGCTCTCTGGAAATATAAGTCATCTTAATGGAGAGCAGTTCTTCAGAGAAGAACTTCAAACTGGCCCAATGGTCATGAATCCTCCCATCAAATACTAATCTCTCCCTCATTCTTTCAAATTTTATTCACCATTCTTCCATCACTTCATCCAGCTTCCTCCCTTGTGAAAACGAGCTGGCTCGAAATTAGTTCTCAGTTCCAACAGCATGTCCAATATTTCTTGGGTTGAGTTATTTGATCAGGGGACAATCAATATTGTTTTTGGCAAAAGGGCGGCTACAATTTATCAGTGAGAATCCAACCTCAAAGCTGCACAAAACTGCAGTTTTGGGTGGGAACATGTGAAAGGGCGCAACTGCACCACTTTCATGCTCTTTTATTTCTTTCCTAATTGATGTCTGACTTTGTCAATATCTTGATAGAAGTTTATCAAGGTTAAAAATCATCATGTATGCAATACAACAAACAAGCAAGGTTATGTTAAGTTAGTTTCTTGGCTCTGTAAGTGGACCGTAATCCAAAGTGTTCTGTTTCATTTTACTGCCTCCTTCGAGAGTCATATAGTATGGACATTATATCCTGAGCAGTGATTCTTACATCATGGGTCATTCTAAAGCAGCAGCCACATAGAGAAGCATCATTCATAACTGCAGAGGAACTAGTTTTATTGCCTATTTCTTAGCTGTGGCTTGGTAATACCAACTTCCTCTTTGCACAGTCTCTCCAGCAATCGTCGCTCAGTCGACTGGCTGAAAATTTCCAATAACGTGATGCCAGAGGAACCAAAAGTTACAACTCTAATTTAGAGGCTGTCTGAATCCATCCAAGGCTTTGTGCATTTTTTTAGGATTCTTGACCTTGGTGCTGACTTGTTCTCATTTTGTTTGTATGACTCCAGATGCTTCACACACGCACAGAAACACGCATTCAAACTCATGACTGCACACACTCTAATACACTGACACACCCACCTTTGCACCCTCCTCCCCCTTCCCTCCCAAAAACCCATTGAGTCAACTTTTCAGCAGAACCCCCCCCCCCCCCCTTCTCATTTTGGACCCACACAGCTGCAAATGCTGAAATTAAAGCGAGACATTGACGCATACATTAGCATGTATTAGCCGCTTCCCCCTGCCCACTTAACATGCAAATCTCCCAGCCCCGTCGCCTCGCACCTTCTGCCACACATTCATTTGCTGAATTATAATTAGACTAATCTTGCATAATTAATAAGAAGTCGAGGACCCTCTGTTTTTTATCCCCTACTCTATTGTGGTTGCAAAAGTTTAATATTGCTGTTGTTTGTTTTTGTTTTGCTAAAGTAACACACCCACACACCTCCCCAACCACAGGGAGGAGATGAGGAGAAAATGCAAAGCAGGAGTTGATCCGCATGTCACGGGGAAATTGCAAAGAAAAGCTATTTTAAAAGAACACTTTTAGTCTACTGTAAGCGTGTTCATATATAATGTTTTAATGTTATACATGTTGTGATTTTTCTGTTATATAATGAAGCTCAGTCTCTTTTCTTAACACTGCGAAGTGACGCGCCCAGTGCAAATAAAACAAATGGGAAGTATGAATGAACTTTTACTCTCTGTGTTTTCATTCTTTACTTCTAACCAGGACATTCAAACAACTACAAGAGCAATCTGTCCATGAATTTTCTTGTTTCATAATGAGCACAAATTAAAGTAATTATGTTTCCCGGCGTGCTGCATTAGGTCAGCAATGTAAACCAAGCTTTATCCTTTGCAACATCTTCTGTCCACAGACACACTTAAAGAAGGAAACACAAACAAAACACAGGCCAAGCCTTAAACCTCGGGATCATTTTACACTGTGGCACCACAGGGAGTGTTTTCTTTCTTTTTTTCTCTTTTCTTTTCTGTCTTCACATCTGTGTCTCTGTTAAAGCATCCAATCCCTTTTGTCTGCATTTGTGTCAGTTCCCAAGACCAAACACAGACCTGGCAGCATGAGCGGGGCGTCCCAGTCCATGCTGCTTAACTAAAACTAGTTCAATAACCAAACAGCTCGCCTTGACACCAAAAACAATGAAATATTGGCAGCTTTTACAGACCTTCATTCTTTAGAGTGAGCGCTTAGTTTCACATTTCTCAGTCCACTGGGGCATCTGCTACACATAAGTGTTACTTGCTCCGCTATACATATGGCCTTAATCATGCAAGAGCACACCTTAGCAGCACAGGACTTAACAAAAATTTTCATAGACATTCATCAGCACTAATCACTGTTGACACAAACTGCCTTTTCACATAGTCATAAAACACATCACCCTCCGTGCTCATTGTAAATGCAGGTTTACTAGTAGCAGCGGCTCTTGAAGCATGTGATGCAAGAGGTTTTAAACAGCGTTCAAGTGAGTTAGCAGCACAGCTAGAAATCCCTCTTTTTCCACAGTTCCGTTTGATTTGACGCACTAAAGATGACAAATTGATGCTTTAATGTAAAAATATGGGAGGAAAATTTTAAAGGAAAGAATGAGAAGGAAGGGA
Organism: Cololabis saira; assembly: GCF_033807715.1. Taxonomy (NCBI): domain Eukaryota; kingdom Metazoa; phylum Chordata; class Actinopteri; order Beloniformes; family Belonidae; genus Cololabis; species Cololabis saira. The sequence continues at coordinate 30,156,331 of NC_084595.1, forward strand.
GATGGTGATTGGCCAAAAAAAAAGTGGAGAAGACTTAGAACAGAGCACTTGTCTTCATCTTCTGAATATGTGCAACTCCCAATCAGCTGCGTAATATTTCATAGATTCAGGGTTTAGGAAATACAAAGAGATCACACCCCAGAGAAAGATGCTGAAGAGAAGAGACAGAGACAAAAGAAGAGAGAGAGAAATGTTGACGTCCTGTATGCAGGGCCATCACTCATCAGACATCCCCTGCATCAGCCCCCCCACCGCCACCCTGAAAAAACAAAACAGTGTCCTGACATCGTGGTGGAGGGGAGCTGGAGGGAAGGCAGGGAGGGAGGAAAATTAGGAAACCAGATGTGAAGCATTAAAACATACTGACATGCTAAGGGCCTTCCTCTGCCACACTCACACACTGAGAGCACTAACTCATACAACAGGCCGAGACACACGCATGCATGCCTGCGTCTTACACACACACACGCATGGCTTCACAGAAAAATACACATAGATAGGCAACCATGTGTGCACAATCGTTCATGCAAAATTATACACATTAGCCAAAAGGATGCCTCAAAAACAAATGTCTGAAAGTAATGTGCATGTAAGCGCTGGGTGATTTTTAATAAAACATGCATGTAATGAGCCCAAACATGTCGCAGCTCTCGGCTATTGATGTAGATTTGGGTAAACCAGTGTTGACCCAAGAAAATTTTTCACGCCAAGGCACAAATCTACAGATGGGTCGTCATGCATCACTGTATGGATATGCATCCAATTAGTACATGTACCCTGGCCGAGGAGTGACTGGTGGTGATTTGTTTTCCTCCACAAGGAGAGTTGTGTTGGGGGGATGGAGCTGGTGGTTGTGTATGTGTGTTTGTGTCTGTTGGCGGGTTGGGGGGTTGGGGGTGGCAGTAGGTAATAAATACCCCTGGACCAGGGTCCCCTGGCAGACTGGAAGCTAGACTGGTCACCAGGGTTAACACCCGGGGCACATGACCCCTGACACTGCTAATGGGGCACAGAAAACCCTCCACGAACTGATACCCCCTCTGTCGCATACCACCACAGGACCTTTCACACCAGTCCACTCCCCTCCTCCTCCAAAAACATACGGGGATATTTGTGGCATCGACTTTGCTCGCCTCTCACCACAAAAAAAACCACACAGACTAAGTCATGTTAGTATTTTCTCTCTTCTCATTTTCTTGTCTTTTAACATACATCCATTCGTCCACATCAGACATGATATTTCACATGGTATAGGCACTTGAAACCAATTTCTACAAAGTAAGTGGTCACTAAACTTCCCTGATCTCATCTAATACCAGTGCTTTGCTTGTATGAGCTGGAGAAGTTTTAACAACACCAGCAAACGTGTGTCTCAAGTCATTAAAGATAAAAACGAGTGCAGTGTAGGAGATGTCAGACAAATTGCAATGATATGAAAAGTCCATGATAAAACTAAACTGTGTCTTATTTATGGTGTTTGCATATGTTGACCAGATGTATCACTAATAAGGAAAAATAAAAATGACACCTTTACTCTGCTAAACTAGATCAGCAGTTTAATCCTTCAAACAGCATATGTTGTAATGGTTTGTAGCAAAATACTGACTGAATAAATCAACTCCAGGTATAGCCTCACACACACACGCTGCGAGTACAGCTCAGCTCTTTTTACATTTGCCAAATGAATTGGCCGTGTCCCTTTTGGCCTCCTCTGCGTTGCCTCCCAGGCTGGCTTCACCCCTGCAACCTCAGGACAGGCCCACCCCGTCTCTCAACTTGAGCACTGTGACAAAGCCAAACATTTTAACCACTAGTGCTGATTTAAGAGCATGGTACTGTTGTAAAACCTTCAGGCATGCCACCACAAACTGAGTGTGGCAAGGTGGAGCTTAGAGGGAAAACAGTCTGATGGGAAAGGTGCACCAGAGGCGCTCCAACATTTCGGCGAGGTTTCTCTTCCTCCTGGGTTTCTCTTGGGCATACTGGGTTTTACTACATAACCTCTTGCCTGCTGCTAAATGTGCATTTCAACAATTTCAAATGAATTAATGTTTCAGTCTCCAGAGCGCAGCCAAAAGCATAGATTGCATTCAGAGCTTGACCACATGGGACAGCATTCGGTCTGCCAAATAGATGGATATGGATGGATATTCAAAGTCTGGAGAACATGAATTCACAACCAGGACAGGGAATAGAAGTCCCATCAGTGGCCTGACCTCTCCCAGCATGCTCAGTGTGTCCTGAGGGACAAGGATTCAAAATACACTCTCATAACTGTCAGATGGAGACACGTAGTACCCTGAACAAATAAATAGATTTCTAACATACCAGAAGGTCGTCTGCATTAAAACAACACCAACGTTACCTTCCAATACCCTTCCAATCAATCAGCCACTAATCAGACTTACTAAAAACATGTGTTTATCAAACCTCGACCAAAACCTTTCTTGAAGAAGAACAATGAATACGGGATGGATGCCACCGAGAGGGAGAAGAGAGGAAAGAGAAGCAACAACAGAAGGAGAAGAGATGTCTTCTTAATTAGCCAGTAATGATAAGATCTGACAAACAACATCTGTTTCCAGAAAGAGAGAGGAGGAGGGGGGTGAAAGGGAGAGTGAAGGAAAGGTTCGAGAGAGAGAGGGATGGTAAAGAGGATGAGAGCAAGAAAAAGCGGCTGAGAAACCTGTGAAGCCTAGACAACAGGGACCTGCTTGTAAGAAAGTAAATGGGGAGTGGAGGGGATGTGTATATGGGAGGGAACGCTGTGTAGCGTGACACAATGAAAAAAAAGAACCGAGGATGAAAAGTATAACAGAAGTGAGAGAAAGACAAGGGGAAAGAAATCTGACAGGGTTGAGGGAGCCGAAGAGCCAGGACGAATATGACAGACAGAAGGAGGAAAACAGATCAAACTGAGAGAAAACAAGGAAGATAGACAGACAGAGAGAAGGTGAGCTGGATAACGGTGCCGAAGGAGGAGAGGGGGGGGGGAACGTGTGAAGAGATAGGAATGGAATCACTCAGAGGTCCAGGGTGCTGTAATTTACTGTCCGTGGCTAATACACAGCAAATGTGTGGGAGCCAAGGACTGCGAGGGGAGAAGGGGAGCCGGGTGATGGGGGCGGGCCGAGCAGAGGGCACACACACTACTGGGGCTCTCAGCATGCCTGCTGGGAGCCTGTCAGCAGTCACATCACCCCCTGCCCTCACCCTGACAGATTCATCAGGACCGTTACACACACACACACACACACACACACACACACACACTGACACTCTTTCACAAACACATCAAAAAGATTAAAGTGGCATTGCAATTGTTTAATCACTGTTACTGTTTTATTCTAACTACATTTCAACCTTGGATAAAGAGAACACAACATGTTTGACTGGATAACAGTTTTGAAGGGAACAGCGCAGCTTTTTCTCAGTTTGAAGCAGAAGTACGCCCTAACTAACCTCAGGAATCCTCATTTTATCTTAATTAATCCTATTTTGTGGCTGATTAGGAAAGTCCAAATACTCATGGGTATGTCTATAGTAAACTTTTCAGTCACTTTTGCTTTTCCTAGAAACTGACAATAATGCATATACAGTTTTAAAGAATACTCTTGTTACCAAACAGTTGTCTGTAAGGTAGTTTCTGTAATCTCTGCACCACTGGCGGTAAAAAGCAAAAGACATAACAGACTTAGTTTCAGGCGGTAACAGCGTCAGAGCTGCATGGCCAAACTGAGACTAACTATGACTCAGGCTATAGAAATGCAGAAAGTCTCCTTATCTTCATCTCCATTAAAATGTTTAACTTTTAGGTCAAACCTGTAAATTAAAGAATGAATATTAGCCTCATAACAGTGAGTCTGTGATACTGATGTTTCTGAACCTGGATCTAAAAATACCAAACCGCACCGGCTACCAAAGTTTTAGCAGCAGAAACGAAACATAACATACGCAACATTCATTTTAATTATAGTGGTACAAGACAGCCTTTACATTTATGGGTCATGCTGGGAAACCTTGCATGTCTTTTTTTTTTTAAACTACAAATAGAGATAGACCAAGTACATGAACGTAGTATTTACCACATTTTAGTGCAGTGCACCCTGCAGTCAAAACCATCATTTTCTATCACCACTGTGTATTAAAGTGCCAGTTGAGGGATAAAAAAGAATAGTGACTATTGCCTAAGCACAAACCAGCAGGGAAGCTTAATCAAATTTTAAGATATACAGCAGACATGTAAATATTAGTGTTTGGAAATGTTTTCAGAAAGTGAAACAAGGGGGATTTTAGAGAAATCTAACCCCTGAGAAAAAACACAGTCTGTCCACATCCCAGATAAACAAAGAAAAAACAAGGTGACCTGCAGGATCGGTCCGGCACCAGGGGGCATTGTTAAGTCATTAGTGAAATTTAAGACCTTAACAGAGGAGTTTGACCAAAGTCAGCTACACACACACTCACTGCCATACACACGCATATGCACACAGCACTGGCTCCGCCCTGAGCAGCAGCAGCATCCAGCCAAAGAAAACAGTCCTTGTTCCTAAATACCACCACTAACTGGCCTCTGACTCCACACACCCACACACATGCATACACACAAGATCCTGATTGCAGTCATGCAAGATCCTATTACAAAATAAGGGGGGAATGTAGGAATTGTACATGACAAATAAATCAAAAGACAACTAAATTCAAAGTCACACACACACATACAAGTACACGGACAGTCCTTCAATTGTTTTTGAGCTGAAGTACCTCTATCACGGTGTTCTGTCCTTTCCGATCCTCGGAGTGTTCCTAGTTAATCTCTTCACAGCTCAACCAAAGGTGAACCCTATTAGTGGTCAGACAAATGGGAGGGTTTGCCCTGGCAACATTGGGAGTGCGGGGCCTTTCAAAGTACCATTGAGCAGCAACTCATCTTCTAATCCCCCCCCTTTGCTTCCCACCCACTCTCAAAGTGTCCCTGCTGTTCCTCCACATTAGCCCATCGGTAGTCCATTCCCATTTCCTCTCAAAACATTTTTTTCCGCTGCTTTGTGGTTCCTGCTCTTTTCTCTGTAGGATCTCTATGAAAACAAGCTGGCCTAAGTTTTGTGGCTGTGCTCATGTCACAACACCCAGCTCTGGTTGAAAAAGAGCAAAGGTGACCAAACACAAACTCAGCCCATAACCTGCTACACATTATACATTTCCTGTGACCACCCGAGTTCAGGGTCTTCCCGGTTCACACACATTGTTGAAAGCAGCTTTAACAAAGGTCTCTGAACTTATTTTTCTCCAATCTTACCCTGAGTGAGGCTCTGGCCATTCGAAGCAGTACCTGTCAGTGAATTTGATATTTCAGACATTGCGTTGTCTTTCCCTGTCTGTCTTTGTGTCATTCTACTGCTTGCATTGCCCCAAGGGAGGAGCCATCCTCGCTCTTGTGTGCCAGCTGCTCAGTGGTCCAGCCTGCGTGCCCCTCCACTGTGCAAGGCGGTGTGCATTAGAGCCTCAGGGCCCTGTCGCTACGCTGCCTGGTCCCTCTGCCTGAGGTGCTTGCTGACAGGGGGTCTGGAGGGACCGGACAGTAGTTTCCCAACAGGGAGAGACCTGTGACAGTGGACTGAATGGAACAGTGACTCTGACTTAGTCTCTGTGCATGTATGCAAGTGTGACGGACAAGTAATTTTTGGCTGTCGCATTAACACTTGTCTTGATGTCACGTGGATGAAGGTGACTGCTTAAATAGAAAACAAAGAAAACGCGTTGAATTCATTCGTCGATAAACTGGAAAACTGTGTTGGTCTATATAATGGAAAATAACAGAAAATTATAAATGTCCCTGACAATAGTAGTAGATCTTAAACATAGCGTATAACTGAAGTCCAAGTTAGCATGGCAACAAGCATATTATTCTACCACTACACTGAGTGAAGACAAAAGAAGAAAATGAAAAGGATTATAAGTTGGTATGATGACCAGGAAACATACTCATGGCTGTGTGGAAATACACTTTCAGTTATGTGGAAAAGAAAAAAAAATAAATTTCAAATGAAAGGTTTTCCATATCAGGACAAAAAAAAGGAAGAGATCATCTGGCATTCACTTGTTCCTAAATGTTAGTATCACCCTCAGATAAACAGTAGGGCATGATGCAATGCATTGTGTCATTATTTATTTAACAAACGCCAAACAAAAAAGGGGAAAGCAGTAAGTGAAAACTAATCATGCCTGATGATTCACTAAAACTTAATTTAGTCGTAATGATCTGAAGCAAAAGTTTTCTGTGGAGCGTTATCAGTCTCTCACGTCACTGTGGAGGAGTTTTGTCCAGCTCTTCTTTATAAAGTTACACAGCTTAGTGTCATGTAACATCACTTCAGGAGAGTTGACGCTTAGTCTTTGACTGGACTGGAACCTTGATATTTAGTTTCATAGTTTATATACTTTTTTTACAGCTTTTCTTTTGTAGTACTTTGGTACAGGAGGTAAGAAGAGCTAATATCCTGTGTTTACCCTTACTCAGTATACTGCATGATGCCTAACTCAGTGGCATCATGCAGTATAAACATCTCCATACTGGTTTGAAGGACAATGTTCAAGAACTTTAACTTTGGAAACACTAATTGTGCTGTGATTTATATCTTTTTTAAGCAGCTCAAGGCTGTAAGCTCCCATCTTAACACCTGTGGGAGCCATAAAGGTATAAACAGTTTTTAACAACACTGCTTTTGCAGTTTTACCATTTTTGATTTTAAGACCTTGTAAGGATCCGATGATTTGTTATTTCTTCATGATGTGAAGACCCTCAAATTGAAATAGGGAGTACCTCCATTGAGTTCTCTTCACAGTGATGTTCTTTTCCTCCTTCATTTGATCTATTGTCCTCTAATACTGATGAAGGTCATTATTTGTTACTACTTTCAAATGAAAGCATAAGTTCCCTTTCAGCCTATCATGAGATATTCTACCAATGACACTGTCTTGGCTCATTAAAGATTCCACCAAATCCAGTAGCTCAAGTTAAATGAATGGAAGGGTTTTGATATATTTGAATGGAAGAGTGCCTATGACCACATTTCCTCTGCTCTTCAGAAACTTTACTGCTGTCCTGTCCAACAATGGATCCATTTCAAAGTTGGCCTCCTCGCTCTCAAAAGCCCTCCCCAACCAGACTGCTCTCTTACCTCATGCCATTTTATTTAATGCATGTAAAAAATCCAATCCAAACCAAAAAAAAGAAAAATTATCCTATTTTTATTTCTTGATAAAAATGAAATTTGAAGTTGATTTGTATTTTACATTTTTGCTTCAGAATCACTTAATCTCTGCACCTTCGGCACTTGATTAGTATTCAAATAGGAGCCTGGAACGGTTATGGCAGGACATGTAGAGCATGTCGGCATCCTTATGAAGTTATGAGTTTAAAAAACAGCTGCAGAAGATTTGGATCTTACATTGGGAGTGTGAGAAAATGCTCCCTTTCAATGACATTATTGTGTCATACATAAAACTCTCAAGCATATATGATGACCAAACAGGGCGACTTGGCGGCAGAAGTTGATTATGCATCTGGGAGAGGGGAAGAATTCGACCCCTGACACGATCCAAAAAATGTTGCTGCATTTATTCTTTGGCTGATAGTTTAATGTTCTTTTCCCAAAGACTCACAGCTTCTATTTTCTTTTTGGCTCAAGGAGAAGAATGGGGAGGCTGCAGTTCTTCATTATTTGCAGGACAAGGAGAAACAACGTGGCTACTGTGAGGGCCGGTACTCGACCTACTGGAAGTGCAGGGAAACTCCTGCATCTTTATAGATATTGCTTCTTAAAATGTATTAATGACAGACAAGAATGAACATATGGGGAGATGAACTTTGAAGCAGAATCTCAGACTGATATTCCAGATAAGAGGAGCCAGACATTTGTCAAGTAACTTTCCAAATACTTTAAAACTATACAGATAAAAATCAGACACCGTTTTACTGATACTGCAGAGCTGAGACTCCTTCAGCGCTTGGAAATAACAGTAGGTTACTATTTGGTTTTAGTTTTTCTTTTCTATTCAATTTTAATGTCATTTTCAAACTCATATTCTTGTAAGAAATTAACAACTAATGGAAGCAGTAGGATACAGCGAACTGGGGGTTCTTATAATTGAGCTGAAAATAAAGCAATCTTCTGAACCCTGATTTGCAAGAGCAACAAAAAAAAAAGACATAGTGGTCACTAGTTGAAAACAAACCTGGGGTACATGCACATAACCAGAACCAAGACTCCAAACAGATCAATACAACCCACAACTGAAGATTAAGAGTAATGGATTCTGGTTGGAGCCGAGCATCTGAAGTCAAGTCATTTCTCAGGAAAGCAAATCATTATTTAAACAGCCAGAGCAAATATGTTCAACCCAGGCAGCAAAATGATAAAAACATAAAGACTATAGGAATATGCTTCTTAGTTCTTTCAAGCAGAAATGCTTGTTTTAGGATGTAAGAGTTTGCGTAAGCTCATTTTGAGTGTGAGGGAGGAAAGCGCTATATTGACATCATTGAAAAATTCTAATTGATTATTCTTCTTTTCTCTGAGCACAGGCTTGTTAAAAAAAGAGAAAGAAAAAAGCCCTCTTGGAAACACGATCAATTAGTAAGATAGTGCTGGCCATTGATCACTCGACGGCCCCTTCGCAAGGCTCTTGCCATACGATGGATCCTTCCACACAGTCCTTATGACCAACTATTGATCTCAGCTTCTTAGTCAAATTTAAAAGCCCGGACTCACACTGGGGGCTGATCCCTCCCCGTGCAAACTGCACCTTCTTATACTGATACTGACATCTGCTTGTCTTCATTGTAAAACTCGTGGTTGAGTCATAAATAGTGAGGCCAGCTTTAAGCCCAGAACCACTATAGTTCCTCCGAGGTCAGAGGTCAGTATGGTAATAACGCCAGCATTAACAGATCTGCCACGGCTAATATTAGAGCAACGAACACCGGTGGAAAATTATACTTTTAAAAACAGGGCTTTTTAACAGTTTTCATTGCACTCATCCGTTGATCATTGGTATTGTTTAAAAGTTAAAGTTTATGCAATAAATTAACACTTGGAAGTGGGTGCAAGCACCGTGAGAATTTAAGGCTCATTTGCTTGACATATTGTCTCAAAGATCAAGATTGTCTTTCCAATATTCCTCTCAAAAAGATACTTAAAGTGTAAAAGTGTAAGAAGTTTGCCCACCAGAGTTTGAAGAGTGACATTTATGATGAGCCCAGAGGTATTGATTTATCTCTGTGTCTCTATCGATCAAACCCAATCATTACAGTGGTCACTCCATCAGTCAAAGATAAGTGGCCTTCTGCAAACATAGAGGTAACACCAGGCCTACGAGTATAACGGTTCACCAGTGTTAAGATTAGACAGATGTAAAACTATTAGACACAGCAGGCAGTGGGGCATTAGATAATTCTCTTCCATAAGCAACTTGACTTATCTCTTTGTTAGCGGTTGCCCTTGCCCTCTTCATCCCTCGGCCCCACCACCCTCTGTCCCTTCTCCCCCTCCCTATGGATCAGCTGTGATCTGGTCTCTTTCTCTTTTCACTCAAATCAGGATTAGGGAGAAAGGGGGGGTGGAGGGGTTGCTGCTGCAGGAGCAGCAGGAGGAGGAAAAAGGGAGAGAAAACTGAAACAATATGGAAAGGAGATTAGAAAAGTGGGGGTTCAGGCCGTTTGGGGAATTGAAAACTCCCTTGTGCTTGGGTAGGTGTCCTAATGACACCGCCTAATTATGGTAAAATTAGACAGGCTAAAGGGAATAAGGTTGGGTGAGGGGGGTTCGTGAAGGAGAGAGTAAAGGCAAAAAAAGAGGAACAAGGGAATTAGGCAAAAAAGAGAGTGAAAATAGTGAGCACGCAGGAGCATGTGAGAGCAAAGGAAAGACCAAGAGGGCTGTGCAGAGGTGCAGATACAAGCCGGGAGGAAGGGAGCACCGGGATGACAGGGAGAGAATAAAGAAAAAAGGAGGAAAAGGGGTGGAAAGCATGTGGCTGGGCGACAGGAACGAGTGGGCCCCAGCACGCTGCATGTTAATTGGAGAACAGGTGTTGGGGCTGGGAGCAGGAGGCTGATTACTGAAACCACAGAAACAGACCGTCTCCTCCACGTACACACACAACTGCACTCCCAGGCACACACATGCGCGGCTGCAGGCACACTCACCCCTACTCAAATGAATAATTTAAGCTCCAAGCGGTGACTGGGGAAAAAGGTCAAAGTAGGGGTCACCGAGACACACAGGCAATTGCACATACATCCATATACATACATAAATAAAGATGCAAGAATCCTAACGTATGAAAATATACATGTTTGTGTGAACACAAGCAACACATACATACTGGGGTCATGCACGCACATCATGTCCTGCCAATCATTTTACTTTGGCAAGAGACACAGTGAAATGAGAAAGTGTCCATGAAGTGGGATAAGAGGGCATGAGGGCCATGTGAAATTCCATTGGCTTATCAGAAATTAACTGGCTGCTAATAGGCTGCTCCCTCAGGAGAGGATTTCGCAGGCCAGTCAAGAGGGAGAAGCCCCTGTCAAGACGGGATATGCCTGGTGTGATTAGAGAGTACAGTAGGTCAATGATTTCATTTAAATCAATCCTTAAGAGCCTCACACCAGCCTCAACAGCACACTCACATACACACAAGTAGCCGAGAAGAGCACTCTCTATTCAGCAAGCTACTAACAAACAAATTTCAATGTTCATCCATGCTGGGAGAAAATATAAAAAGGGGGCGGAGGAGGGTTATTGTGAGAATAATGTGCCACAGAAAATGGGGAAACCAGCTGCTCCACTGTATTCTGGGAAAATTCAAAAGACAACAGCCCAATTTTTCCGTTATATGAAAACTATCTTCAGCTGAGATCCTTTGAGACACACTGTCAACAGGCAGCCAGCTTGAACTGAGGAGGGGAAGGAAAAGGGTCCTTGACGTATATGAAGTGAGTGTTTTTTGAGACAGACAATTGGGAGGGAAGGAGAGAAGGAAGAGGAGCAGAAAGGTGGGAGTGAGGGAGGAAGAGGTGATGAAGGTTGCATCCCTGACATCACAGAGAAACTATTTCACATACGGACTTGCTTGCGAGCATTCATCATACTGGTTAATGCCATGCAGACAGTGTGAAGCCTCCAGAAACCCACGGACGTGAAGGCTCTCACACACGGTGATTACAGGGAGATCGTCTGCTTTTAAGCCTGATAACTGGCTGTCGGGGGGTGAACATTTACTACATGTGTGAGGCTGTCTGGAGGAATGAAAGATACACATGGTTTTCATAAAGGGAAGTCTTTGCATATGTCAGGTTTTAAGTTCAAAATGAATGAACAAATTGAAACAGATCCCAGTGGACTACAGATTGATAATGATAAAGATAGATTCAACGGATAAACAGAAATGTGAAGAGGCAGGGAAATATGAACGTCACACACTGCGCTATATATCAAAGCCTGCTTTCATTAATGGAGTGTAAAGTGACATGGCAAAAACTTTAACCATGATGAATACTTCCCAGTGTTGTTTAAATTCAAATATTTATATGTGATTCATACAGGACAAAATGATATGTTCATCTGAGTGTTCAAACTGAAAAATAAGGTGTTTGTTTGACATGTTGGACACCTGAATGCGCGGGAGATTGCTTCATCTCATTACCTGTCAATGATGACTGGATCAGAGGGCGTCTCATTTCGATTCCCACAACTCTTCTTCTCACAACAGCGGCTGAGTGGGCAGTCAAAAACAGAAAAAAGCAGGGAAAGTCAGTGTTAGAGACAAAAAAAAAAAAATCAAGAAAACAGGACCAGCCATCGCTTGTCTGCCCCATCCACATCCACATCCACAGGGCCAGACAATTCTGCCCCGCAGTCGGCCAAAATCCAGAAACACACAAAGGAGGCATGAGAGGGGAGGGGAAGAATGGACAAAAGAATAAAAGAGGAAGAAAAAAGGTACAACAACACACCCTACAAACAGTGAGAGACCATTCAAAAGTGAAAAGCCAGCCAGGCAATCTGTCACATTGATTCTGAAATCAAACTCAGCCCCCATGCAGCCTCGTTGCACACACACACACACACACACACATAAACACACACACACACACTGTCCCACAACAACCCACCATTCGTCAGCAGTCCTGTCCGAGGAGCCTGCTGGCCAGCCACCCCCCTCCCTGAAGTCCCCTTCGCTGCATAACAAAAGTGCCCCCACCCCTAACCATCTGCCACCCCTACACCTCGCTTCACCCTCTCGTGTCCCAGCTTGGCCCTGCCCTTCCCCCCTCCGCCCCCCTGTCAGACAGCCTCACTCCCCAGCTGTGACGCTTGCCCTCTGCCTCTTCAGCTCTGTTATTAGCCAGCTGTGAGTCACATTCGGGCATCTGCTGGCTTCACAATGGCAAAGCCCAGTCCATCTTAGTCCCTCTCGCCATGTCCCAGGACTCCATCCTTCCCCCTGCCACCCTCAAATCCTGGGTCACTGCTCCACCTCAAGACCACTCTCTTCATCTATGACCCGCTTTTCATCTATTTTCTTTCCTCACCTAAGAAAAAAAGAATACCTCTTGGTTTCTAAGACATAAGTAAATTAATCAAACTTGGTTTGCTTTTAAAAACAGCTCCCTGGCATTGCTTTAACTAGTACACTTGTCTTTCCATGTTCACACATGTCATGTTTGCTAAGATATAACCTCAGGAGTTACATTTCGATGAGCGAAGGTGGATTGTTCCTCTAAAGCTGTCAGCTGAGGTCTGATTGCAAAACCTCAGGCCGAAAAAGAGAGGGAGGAGGTCCAAGAAGAAACAGGAGCTGGCCCGATGACGGGCCGCTATACAGCAGAAAGCAGCAGGGGGTTACCACTGTAACAAGGATGATGACAGACAGGCTAGACTTATAGTTCAACAACAGGCACATTAAAAAAAAAAAAGTCCCAAGTGTCATCTCAAAACCACAATTCAAGCTGACTGAGAAGAAAACAGAATGAATGAGAGGAATGAATATTTGGATTTGGTCCCTGGCGAACGTTTCAGTTAATGTGCGAGTGTGTTTGAGTATGTGTGTCACTCACCTGCACATAACCTCATGTGTGAGCAGAACTCTGCACATTTCTGGATTTTTGTTCTGTCCCTCGTATGATATGGCCTGTCATGAGGAAACAAAGCGATTGGGAAAGATTCAGTTTCATGCAGAAATGAAAATTCATTTAGTTGAAAATGAACTCCAAGAGGGCTCGAGGAGAGTTTACCAACCTGTTTGGTGACAGAGTCAATGAGCCGTGCATATAGATCTTGTTCGGTACGAACACCTATAAAAGAATGTATAGGATATTTCACAAACTGTAATTACATTTGGATTATAGAAGAATAATAAAGAATCCTGATATAAACATATGTCAAGATAATCTCCATCAATCAAAACCTATCAAGCCCAAGTTGTTGAATAATCCCAACAGTAATATTACAGCTCAGTATATCAACATGACTCCTGAAACCCCAAACCTGCTCCCTCCAGTCTCTAAATAAGTTTGTATTATCAAATAAACCTAAATGATTTATGACATAAATCTTTTTTTTTCTTTTAGTCTCCAGACAATCTCTCAGAAAAAGTCTTGGCCTCTGTCCAGACAACTGAGAGGAAAAAGACTGGCTTCCACGGGTATTTTTTTTTCTGTGATGGTTTCTGAGGGGATTGAGAGTTATTTGATGTTTGATGATCATTAGTCATGTCCTGCTTTGATTCTCACGATTAGTCACTCTGTTCTTTTTGTGTCTGCATGTGTTAACTTGCACTTTTGTTCCAAGTTTAGATGAGTGACAGGCTGTCATGCGATAAGCTCACAGGTGGAGCAGAAACTGTGTTGTTTCTTTCAGGCATATTTACAACAGAGCCCAGATGCTTTCAAACCGCCACTGTATAAGGAAACAACACGAAATAAATTGCTTCTTGAGAGGAGACCATGGATTTCCTTGCAGAGACTTGGGAGAATATTGCTTTTAAAATGTGTTCCTCTCATCAAAGTCTCGATTGAGATCCCTTTGATATCACTTAAGGGAAGGCTGGGATGTAAAGGAAGAGCTTTTGCTGTGCTTGTATGTACGTGTGTTTGTGTGTGTGAATGCGTGTGTGTGAGGGGGTTGCTCTCAAACACGCCTTTTATCTTCTCTCCCGTGGGTGCGACTGTGATGGCAGAGTCGGGGCAAGCAGCAGTGGCTCATGGGAGTCAAATTTCTCTGTGTATCCCCGGATCTAACTTGGAGGCACCATGGGGGGTTAGTGGAGGAGCTGGGAGAGTCAACATGTAGCTAATTTTCCTGTATATGACTATGAGAGCATCAGTGGCTGCATAGAGATCATGAAAATAGTTCAAACCTCAATTAGGAAATGAGCTGAACGTCATGGGTAAGTATACTGAGAGGGAAACATGTGGAAAGAGAGGTGTGTGTTTTTGGAAAGCTGGTTTCAACTCCTGCAGGGCCCACCAGTAAGTCCAGGAAATTGAGATAAAACCTTCAGAGGGCAAAGGATCAAAACATAATTCCTGCTGAAGCCCACTCACCATTGCTGTAGAGAAGCTGTAGCTTGTAGTGAGTGCCGTTATTGGTTTTTTCTCCCGTCTGCTCCTTGGGAAACGGCGGGGCACAGAGACACAGACAAGAACAGGCACAAGGCGTTAAGGGCACCAGGGTACAGGCACATACATCCTGGCATCAGAGTTACAGTTAAGTGCAGCAAGTCCCCCCTCCCCACTATCCCGCAGCTTGCCCTTCTCATGCAGAAGCTCCAAGATCAGGGATTTTTAAGCTCAAAGCTCATGTAGGACATGTCATGTGCATAAGCTGAGCTCTTAACCTTGAGTTAGATGCTCTTTGTAGGAGTTGAACTATCATCAGTGATACAAACCTTCTAAAACCATAAGATCAAGTTGAGTGGATGTCTCTGCATCCAAGTGGGAGGGATGGTTGTATGTGCACGTGTGCGTGCGTGCAAAGTGTGTTCCACTGCTGGATATGAGACTGAGCAGCAGTCGACCTTGACAGAAAAACTTCCTTTCCACTATCCCTCCATCCCCCCGTGCTCTCCACCAGTCTTTCACTACTTCCCTCTTTCACCTTCTCTGGCTCCTGTTCCGCCTCTTTCTTTCTCTTCCTCTACCTCTGCTGGTCTTTCTAAGTGGTCTCAAAGGAATGCTCTCTGGTCCAATAACCCAGGAGGCTGGCATCACAGAGATGAGTGCAAGAGAGGAGGAGAGAGAACAAGGAGACTGAGGAGGGAAAGAAAATGGGAAAGGAGACAAATGTAAAGGGCGATAGAAGATGTGTGGGAATTAAGATGCATGAAGATGAGTTGGAAAGTAACAGGCTCATATGAGAAGTGAAGCTCAGACACTTCAGGTGATAGATGGATGCCTAGCTTCATAAGTTTTGCAAATACACACAGAGGAGCATTTATTTTGCCATGCCATCACTTTACCGCTGCATAATTACGAGGCAAAAACAGATGCCAGGTTAACCATGCAGAAAATGAACTTCCACTGCCATCATGTGAGTCTACGCTGGCCCGTGTGGCACAAAGAGCAGCACGGTGACAGCTTTCAGGCCTGGCATTAGCACTGCCGCCTCCATCAATTACAGCCAGGAGACTTTGATTCAACTTTGCCTGACAGGACAGTGTCCCCTTGTCCTCTTCACAGGGCAGAGCTGCTGCCACTTCGGGGGATTCTAACTCTCCTCACCACCAGGCAAGAACATCCATCAACACTGGGCACAAGGCTCAGTCCAGGCAGCCTCCCCTCTCTCTCTCTAGCTCTTTCTGCATTTCCCCATTCCTTATTTTAGTCTTGTCCAACCTGAGGAATTCAGCTCCCTCCCATAGCAATGTTCAGAGTATGGGAAGCGGGGGGGCGCAGAAGAAAAGACACTTTGATGAGTTCACTGTATAACTTAACAGGAGCAAGCATAATTTGCATTTTGGAAGAAAAAAAAAGTAGTGATGTCCTCCTAATGAGGCAAGCTGCTAATTAGTCATTAGATATTCTTTTTCAATCCCACATCATCAGCTCATTGAGGGTAAAGCTTGTGTAAACATGTAGCCGTCAGCTGTTTGATATGCTTGGCTTTACTGGGATGGAGAAGATTAAGTTGAACACCTGGTAACAGCTGAAATAGCAACTGTCTATTACTTATAGTATTTTTTTAATAATCAGATTTCTGACCCAATATTAATTCACATCTTGTGTTTCAAATGTTCAGTTAAAAGAAATGAAGATTGCAAAAGGAAATGATAGAATCCTTTTAGATGAGGAATCGGAAAGTGCAACACACCTTGTCATGCTCAACAAAATCCACAAAGGCTGTCCTCTCCACCTCCACAGGTTGGCCATGTCTGTCATATAGCGCCAGGACAAAGTGGAAGAAGTTGGACTTGCGGAGATTTGAGGGCGGCTGCTTCTCAAAATGAGCTCTTGACAGAGCCACTCCACTGAACACACAACAGGAAGAGACAATCAGCTCTCAGAATCATTAGGTTCAACTGAACTTTATTCAAAGGTCAGTTTACAAAGCATAATTCAGTTACATTTTGTTCCTAAAATCAAATGATTTGCTCACAGAAACCACAGGTAATTGGAAAGATATTTCAAAGAATTATGAATAAGATTTAAACACTTTTTTCCACTTGCTCTAATTCATGAAAGCCACATTTTAAAAGATCCATCTCTTGAATTTTTGATTTATTGACATTTTTATGAAAAGCAGTTAATCAAATATCAAACACCTGAAATAAATAATAGCTAATCAATTACAGCGTTTCGATTTAATAACTTTTTAGTTGCCTTTACTATTTGGAGAAATACACAATTAATATATTCAATTTTAGCTGTCTAGAAAGGCATAGTATAAATGTAAAAATCATAAAGAGAAAACCCAAAACGCTTGTTGACGGGCAAAACTTCTATATATATAGCTTGAAAACAAGAAAAAAAATCATAACTCATAAATCATAACAACAAGGCGCCTGACATACAAATGTGACATCTTAATTAATGAACATCACATCGACATGAATTAAATATTGAGGCACCTTTATTTTAATTCAGCCGATGGGAAAAAATAAACAAGCATTTTTCTGAGAAAAAATCTTCAACTCTGAAATGGTTAATTTAATGTCTTCGCAAACTTAGTTTATCGCTCTCCTTGCAGCCGTGAATGTTTCAAGTATGAACGAAAAAGTCGGATAAAAAATCTCCACGTGACTTTTTGTTTGTTTGTTATTTTTGTTATATTTTGTTTTTTGATCAAATATTGCAAACAATGTCTTTTAAATTAGACTTTAATGTAATGCCAAATAAAAAGTTATTATTATCATTATTATTATTATAAGTATTCTAACGAGTTGATTACTAATTTGGAGATTAGGTGCCATATTTATTATTTAACTTGACATTTTCTTGGTAGCAATATTGCGTTTTAAGACTATTTACAGTGAAGTCTCAACTTCAGTTCCGTTAGGAACAGCTCACCAGTTTATGTTTGTGTTTGGCAGTAGAAAGAACAATCTCAAATGGTTTGATTGAGTATCTGCAGAACAATGAGAAAAAAAGTCTGTGAAATCAGAGGAAAACCAAGAGTTTATTTTTTTTTGTTTTATGAAAAGTAAGTGTTGAGCTTCCGTGAGTATTTTTTTTGCTATAAGAGACAGGACATTTGGAAAATATGATATTCAGGTTACATTTATGTTTTGAGAAATATCAGAAGATTGTGTAAATGAATGATGAAAGTTGCCTCTGAACTTTGTGTAAAAGTTGTCTTTACAGGCCTTGTATAAAGTTTTACGCGTGGGAAACATAATCCTAATTAAAACTCTATTTTAGTCAAAAATAAAAACCAAAAAAATGAGACATTTGTTTATCATTAACGTTATGTTAAAATAAGTTTTCTGAGTTTTGGAGGATTTGGTTTTATGAGAGAGACGTGTCATATTTTGCAACAAGTAGTTTGCTGTTATCTGAAAAGGATGTCAGTTCTGCTGTCGGATAATATAGGCCTATTATAAATTGTATTTTTAGTAATCACAAAAATATTTTCTTCAACCTGGTTCGCAGCTAAACGAAAGGTGATGAAAAAAGTAACTATAGCTGGTTGGTAATCAGGATTTGTATACTGTACCTTTGCGCTGCAACGTTCGCATCCACGACCCCGACGTTACGCACCCAAGACCGGACTGGATCCATCTCTTCTCCAAGACTTCTATCTTTTAATCCGCTCACTTCTCGTATCAGTTGCTCCTGGATCCCGAACATTTAAGATCTGTCCCTGTGGTTTGGTGCACCTTTTCTTTCTTTTTGTCTTCAATTCGCCAGGAACAGATGAGCTGGACAGCTAAAGCACTTTGGCAAACAACAGAAGGTCCACTTCAGCGCTGCGCTCCTCCGGAGCGCCGAGAAGAAAAGGAGGAAAAAAGGCTTTCACAGAGCTTTGAAAAATAAATTAATGATGCTGTGTGATGGTCACAGAGCGCTTCATTAGAAACCCACGCAGACTTTCTTTCAGGGTTCAAACGGCGACTGTAAATATATTTCTCCACAGATTACGAGCATTGTCCATCAGGCGCTTTTCTTCAGCGGCACTTCGAGCGCAACTGATCATCTGCTCGGTAGGTTCAGCTCCTGGACGGATGAGACTAACTGTGACTCAGAAGATATTTGAAAATACTTGTGTTCAGAAAGTCTCCCTTTGTCACGGGGCCAGATCGGATCAAGACAGTCGATCCGACGGCAAGGGGGGCTTGCACTGAACCACTGTCTTGAAGCGTAAAGAGACCCTGAGTTGGGATGGAGCGTGGAGGAGGGGCTTCAGTGCCATATGGGGGACCGATTGTTCAAATGGATGCTCTCATTGGTGTAAAGTGCATCCGTTGTTTGGACTTATGGCAGAATCAGTACCCAACCAGTCACTCTAATAAACTTTTCCTCATAAGTTCAAACAGTTTGTTTTTTGTTTTTGAAAACCACATTTCGGTGCTTTTAAAGCAGAAATCTTAAGAGGTAGTTGGGGACAGCCATTAATGGTTTCTGAGAATTTTCCAAAATAAATGTTGAATATGGTTCAATTGTTTAAAAGTGACCAGTACCAAATATTGTTTTTCATGTGATTTTCCCCCCAATTATTTTTACGCAGTGTGTTCAAATTTAAGTTTTTCTAGCAATTGCCTGCTGCCCCAGCAGCCTGTAGCTACAGCAAATCCTGTTTGCCCTATTCATTCAAGTCAGCATTTAACACAAGTGCGCTCTCGACAGGCGCGCATTGAGCTCCTTCGCCGTCTGCTCCTTTGAACGCGGTGATTCCGCTGAGGACGCATCGCATCAGTGTCAGCCGCAACAATGGTCGTCTGGTCGGCCCATCAATCTCCGCCAGCAGCCCACGGGGCCCAGCTCTGATTGGCGTCGAGACCCGCTGCCTGACGGAGCCACAAATGAGTTCTTAATCAGAAAAACAGACCGTCTTCTCATATTCTGACTCGTCAAGGAATTAGGAACAAGTAACGATGATAGACATGTTCAAGCGCAGCCACAATGCAGGAACATGTTGTGCTAAGGCCACCTAGATTTGATCCAGCCTGGTAAAGTTTCCTTTACTCCTGAATTAGATCATTTCATTTGTTAGGGTTCATATAAAGTAATCTTTAAAATCATTATGGACATCTTTCACTTTCAAACAAATTTTAAAATCGATTCTATTTTATTTTGTCAAAATCTTTTTTTTATGTTAAGTTTCAACTGGCGGCCCAGCATGATGATTAAGGGATAGTTAGCTGACTAAAATTAATTTCCGCTCTTATTCGTATATGCCTTTGAAAAGGAGACGTTTTTCTTTTTTCATTCTCTTTCTTTTCATCTCTATCCTGGTTCCTTGCCCCTTACCGAGACCATTGTCTCTGTGTGGAGTTTGTGCGCCTGGACAATGAATGTAAATCTCCCCCTTTGGATCCCGCCTCAACTCACCATCTGCCAGCGCGGGACAAAGTCAGATGTTCACCAATTATGAGAGCAGTCCTGGGGAATCCTGCAGCCGAGTCCCCGCCCCCGCCGCCGTCTCCCTCGCACACTTCAGCTGACGTGACTGACAGCTGTACTTAACCCCCAAACCATGAAAAATCTGTACACATGACGCATTTTAGGAACATTCCTTCACTCGTGGCAAAAATAAGAGGAAGGTGCATGTTTTGTATTATTCACTGTCCCATGGAGAAGAAGTCATGTGACTCCTGGTGTTGAGTCAACAGTTGAGTGAGTTTTTTATTGAGTTAGCCTAATTCTCGCAATTGCATGGCGAATTCAAAATAAACCTCACGAACATTGATTCAAGAGTTATGAGGTAACCTACCTGCAGAGAAACTGTGGAATAGAAATCCTTAAGTATTTAATTTGAGCAACCTCAGGCTCAAATAAAATGTCAGGTGTGATTTTACACCGATCAAACAGGTTATCATTCTATATCATTCTATTGGCCCCCCCTCCACTCAATGAGTTTATTAAACAAATTCAAAACTCATCTACCAGAGCTGCCATCAGAGGAGATTGTAGAGTTGCACATAGGAAAAGTGCCTTTGGGCAGTTGGCATTTTCCTGTCGAGCAGCTTGTACTTGGAACACTATACCTGTACAACTAAGAAACATCACATCTCTTCATTCATTCTCTAAAAACATAAAACAGTGGTTACTAGACAATCAAACATGCTGTCATAATCTGGTATAGGTATAGGGCTCAGTTTATTGTTTTTATACCTGTTTGTGTTTATGTGCTTTTATGTGAGCTAATGTGTTTGTGTGCTATAATTCTTTTATGTTGTCTGTCATTAGTCGGAGTGTCATGGTTTTACTAATTGTTTGTACTCTGTGTTTTAAGGTTTTAGTGTGTGTTTTTACATATGCCATCAACCTGCCAGGGACTGCAGATGTAAATTAGCCTGTATGGCTAAATCTGGCACATTTACATGATGAACTCATGTCAATCAATGTGCGTTGTCCCTGTTAAATAAATAAATAAATATATTAGATTATCAACAGGTTATGACTTAATCCACATAGCACTTTAAGATTAAGCACAAAGCACTTTTACTGGCAGTAGCTTGGATATTTTTAACTGTACACCCTATGTATGTATGTTGTCTTTTAATGCTGCTCCTTATGCCTTTTAAATTGCCCCTCGGGGACAAATAAAGTGTTTTGAATTGAATTGAATGAATCATGTCTACCTTTCCTTCGTCCCACTGTTTTCCCCCCTTTTTTAAATAAAAGGACACAAACCCTTTCCTTAATGCATCTTTCAAAGCTGTTTCAGTATAGCCTATATCTGCAGCTCTTCAACTTTGCTGCATGCTCGGCTCATCAACAGCTGGAATTATAGTGGCTCCATGTTGTGTAAAGCTGAATGTGTTGTATATGAAAGCAAAAGTTTTTTTTTTTTTCTGTTTTGTGGTGGATTCAGCGGTGCGGACCGACCCGTGCTCTGCGGCCAGCCCCACAGGTGCGCGGGGCTGCGTGGAGATTATCACAAACCGCAAGACTTGCTGCCTACAGGCTGATTTATGGTTCCACGTTACACCGACGCAGAAGCTACGGCGTAGGCTACGCCGTCGATTCAGGCTTAAATGTGCGGCTTTCCTAATTTGCTGAAGCGGAGAGCCTGGGTGAAAATGGGGGGATTAGTCAAACCACAAACGTCTTTCTAATCAATTTAACCCGCTGAGATGGTCAGCCCGTGATTTTGGGGTATGAGGGGTGGGGGGTGAAAGTGTGTGTGCGTGAGAGAGACTATGTGTGTGTTTTTGGGGGGCGGGGGATCAGTGACTCCTAAACTAAACAATAGGGTATCGTGTGCCGCTCGTCCTGTCCAGCATTCCCCTGCTCCCACGGGACACGCAAAGCCACTCTTTGTGGATGGCGCTGGTTCCACGGAGGTCAGGGGGGGCGTGACTGGAGACGCAGCAGCTGCTTTCCGTCCCTCCTCTCCTCTCACTGCGGAGAAAACAACAGCAGAGTTAATGCGACCCTCCGTGCGCCCTATCGATCCCCGCACATCGCCATCGTTTTTGTTTACATATCTGGTGGAAAGGATGCAGAACCCCACGGGAGTGTCGGCATGTGCAATTAAAGCTACTTTCATTACTCAATATCACAAACCTGCGGTTTCGGTGAACATTTGCACTCATCTCATAACGAGGACTATACAGTTAGGAGTTATTCATAATGATCAAATTATATCTAATATGATATAAGAAAAAAGTTGACGGAGAATTTTTCAATAAGAAAAAAATGTAAAAGTTTCCTAAGTCCACTGATGGATAAAAAAAAAACGTGAAAGAAGTTAAAAAGTTAGTTCTGAAATTAAGACAATCTTCCAGCCTTGTTCCATGAAATGAGACATTCAGGTTTTGCTGTAAATTGGTACTCTTATATAGATGCAGTTTAACATCTGCTCATTTCAAACTTTCCACCTTCACTACAGGCAGCGTGACTTGCGACAGGCTACCATAAAAAGCACAGGTGTTGCGTTTAAACTTCTTCACTTTCAGCCATCAATGTGCCGTTTATATAGTTTATGTGCGCTTATTTATTCTCTCGTGGACAAACGTGTCCTTTAGATGCAGAGCTGCTCATGCACTGACTATTTATTCAAGCACTGTACTACTTGAGTATTTAGGAGTGTTTAAAATTCAGTTGTTCTATCCTCCATGTCAGTGGGGAATCGTGCACTGCCTCCTCCAGTATATCTGTGTGACAGCTCATAGCCTAAGATCAAGATTTCACACAGCCTATCATTTTTCCATCATGTTTTTATAGATAACTCAGTGGTTTCCAGCCTACTGTGGTTTAATCCAAGAAGTAATTAGTCACATTAGAGGTGTCTAAGTTATTAACATTTGACCTTTTCCCCGAAAAACGTGGTTTAATTTCGGGAAATTATTTTTTTGTAGAAATAAATAACAAAAACTTTGAAGATTGGAGGTCATGCGTTCCCTGGAAACAGATTTGTGTAACAGAACATCTCATATTAACAA
This sequence comes from Cololabis saira, assembly GCF_033807715.1. Classification (NCBI taxonomy): domain Eukaryota; kingdom Metazoa; phylum Chordata; class Actinopteri; order Beloniformes; family Belonidae; genus Cololabis; species Cololabis saira. The sequence goes on from NC_084595.1 coordinate 30,179,446, forward strand.
ACCTCTCATACATAAGTTTAATAAATAACTATGTGATTATTTTATCTTAATACTTGAATTACAATTGCATTTTCCCAACAATGCATATTTAAAAAGTCTAATCAATGTAAAAAAATAAATATACGATTTTTTTTTATTCATTCAGTATGTGTGTCATATTCTAAATCCATTTAGTGCATAGCACAGATTTTATCCAAAGGTATAGGCCTAGTGGATGATTCAGCAAGTGAACTTCCACGGCAGGTGATAGAGCGGTTGTGTGTTTTCCTGTCTTTGAAACTTTGTATGTCAGCGCCATCTGTTGGCCTGTTTAGGAGCACTTTATTCTCAGTTTACTTCTCACTTATGTTACACGGGGCAAGAAGCAGGTGTACAGGTGACCAGTCTATCACGGGGTCATACAGAGGTAAATGCACTGGGTGGCCCTGTTTTTTTTTCCTCTTTTTGTAAGATGTCAGAAGGATTAGAGCGGGAATTTGTTTTTAGAATCTGTGAGATTCAAAAACATGATCCTCTTTATTACTGCCACGAACAAAAAGTGCTGCAGTGAGGCAGGGGAAGAATGAAAAAAGTAACAACAAAAAATCACTGCAATGCAGGAAAGAAAAACTGGTTAACATAAAACTCTGCTTACGATCTGGAAGGTAATCAAAGCACAAAAAATGATAACAAGATGTTTTACTTTGAAGTAACCTCAGAATAAGTGATGAACACTGACTCAGACTTACCATTATCTGGCGTCAAACAGACACCTCAGGCGGTCTTTCAACACTCCCTGAAGAGGAGCTGCAGGTGTGGGAATCAAGCCACACTTACAGCCGCCTTCAGGGAACACAACAAACAAAGGAAAAAGGAAACTCTAACTCAAAAACACAGACATTCTCAGACACCAAATAAACAGTTTGTGTCTTTTTCCAAATATATGTAAACTACTGGTTGCAACAGCGTTTGTTTTTAGACTTTTTGCAAAAAAACAGGCATGTAGACAATACATATAAAGGCCCTAATGAAGGATGGAAAAGGAGTCTTCAATTCTGTGATGCCATAGTCCTGACCATTACACCACCTCGTAGTAATCAGATTTTGGTACCGGTTTGTTTGTAGCATGACACAATCCACTAAAAGACAACGTCACTTTGTACAGATTTTATTTATTAAACATATGGTGATTCAGAATCAAGCAATAAAACCAAGGCCTAATAAAAACTGAAGCCGTACACATTTGAGATGTTAACCTGATGTTTTACATTTGCCATATAAAGGCTACAAAACATTAATCTTTCAGAGGATTGAAAGACAATTGAATGAATAATTCTGAATCTAAAAATCATATTTGTGCGTCGAAGTTAAATAAAATTACATTTAAAATAAGTATTTCCCTTTTCTATATGCTACTTGTAAACATACAGTACAATATCAGTGCATTATTTAGGCATAAATTACTTCATCAAAAACAAAGATCATCAAACAGTCAACCAATGTAATGTTCTTTACATGTTGTTTTCTGTCAACTTGGTTGAAATCAAACAAGCAGAGATTTGATTACTTGATTTATAGTCACATTTTCACCCATTTCATTTTTATGCTTTAGTTTAGGGTTCAACACAGAACTTGTGTTTTTGCAGGTTTGTGGGTCGACAGTTGCTGCAGACCTCCTACTCTGTGAAGAGAAGATGTCCCGAGAAGAAGCTGTCAGTGGTAAGGCCATTTCCACCATGGTTAGCCACCAACCAGACCTTGTCTCCCTTATTAAGTTTGATGAAGGTGCTGCCACTGGCTGAGATGTACCCACTCTGGCGAGTTGTAAATGAGTGCAGAATCAGGTGGCCATTACGGAGGAGATCAATGCTGGCGGCATTCTCATAAATTGTGCCATGAAACTCAAACTCATAAACGCCCGCGATCTCACACGTGAAAAACCCGGTCTTAGGGTTATAGCTGTTCTGTCCATTGTAGATGACATCATGGAAGGGGATGGGGGTGCCAGCTTTGGGGAAATTGTTGCCCAGGCGGACAGAAAAGGCAACTTTGTCTGCATTTCCAGGAGGTCCAGGGGGGCCTCGAGGACCACGTGGCCCTAAGTGTGCAAAAAAGACAAAAGCGCAGTTACACTCATGAATGTTCCACTTATGGTATTTTGAAGTTACAATATCAATATTAATAGAAAGTTATCACAAGGAAAAATGTATTTACCTGCTGGTCCAGTTGGTCCTAGATAAAATTAAAGAGAAGATGCATGTTTACATATTAGCTTATTTTCCAATATATATATATATATATATATATATATGCATTTAAGTAAAATAAGTTTCAGGTATACCTGAAGGTCCTTTAGGTCCTGGAGGTCCTGAACGTCCTGAAGGTCCTGAATATTCACCAGATTCTGGAACAACAAAGAATAAAGTCATTATTAAGACACAGTCAATCACAATGTCTTCAGTTCACCATGACAGAAAAAATAACAGAATATTAACTCACCATCCTCTTTCCAAGGATTGAGATCAAAAGCAGAGATGTCATCGCACTGGGTATAACCGGCCCCTCTGGGTCGGTACTGGAAAGGTTTCTCAGGTACCTCAGTGATCCCAGTGTTATCGCAGATTATACGTGCAAGAGATGTCTCCCTAATAGACCCCCTCTGGGCTTCGGTGAAGACTTCATCATTCTCCCACCAAAAACTGAAAAAATAGAGTTTGTTCAATTGTAGGTTTCTGGTGGCTTAAGTACAACCACCTTAACCATATCTGCATTCTTTTTAACTTCCTAACCTGCACGTGAAATGTTGTCTTAGCTGCTCTTACTTTGGAATTTACTGTGTTACTGTGGCTTGATAGTATTCCTCTTTCATAAGCAGCTTTGGTAAAAAAGTGTCCACTAAGTGTAATGTAATATAATATCTCTCTATCTTATCAATGTTTGTTGTGTAATTATTTGCCCACCGGTCTCCCTGGCGAATCCTTTGGAACTGAGAGGCAATCAGGCATGCAAAGAGGGGTCCAACTCTTCCTCCAGGGACGAAAGGCTCAGCGACTCCTCCCAGCCACAAATCAATGTTGTCGGGTGTGCCATACAGATCAAGCAGTCTCCGGGCAAGGTCTGTGTTGTTCAAAACTGCGGCCAGCTCTGTCTGATTTTTGGGTTGTGAGAGGCCGCAAAAGTCACGCCATTTGTTGTAACCTTAGAAGGAACAACCACAGTTTAGTTTGCTGCATGTTCTACATACTAGAAAATCTGTGATCTTTGGGTAAGATAAAGTATAGACACAGACACAGTCATATACACTAAATAAATACCAGGGATTCCATGGTCTCTGCCCCTCTGCAAGTTCAGCGCAGCCAGATCTAGTGCCAGCTCTACAGAAAATTGAAACAGTCTCTCCCTCAACTCTTCAGTCATCATTTTATCCTGCGTGTTCAGCTTGGCTTGGCGACCCACAAGTCCTCTGATGATTGGATCCAAACCCCCTGGGGAACACATGGCACCATTTAATGTTGGTCGGTGGCTTTACTTTCTGCTTCAAAGTTAAGGAGCTCAAAGTTTTACCTTCAGAAGTTATTCTCCATGGCGTAAACATGGTTCTGTGCAACAACTGGCTGGGGAAATCCGGGTGTTGCTCATAATCCTCATCAAGACGGAACATGAAAGGTTGGACCATCAGATGAGCAAATCTGTAGGCGGCTGTGGCAAAAACGTTGGAGATGCTGGGGTCTACATTCTCATCATATCCCGGGTAGGTGGACAGCGTGGTGGAAATGTACTCTGGTCCAACAATGTGAAGGAGGTAATCCCGGAAAGTGATAACCTAAAAACCAAAGAAGTGCATTTAAAAACGTGACCATAGTACATCTCATAATTTAGTAGGCTACAGAGGCTTCGTGGGCCTCCACATTTGAGGTTTGCTCATATTAACCCCATTCGTACCTGAAGGTAAGCCCCCATGATTTTGCGTGTCTCTTGGTAGAGTCTCTCACCGTCCCAGTGAGGATTGAGTTCAGCGAGGCCCTTTGCGAGGCGGTTGTGCTCTCTCATCATGAGAGTGTGCAAAGAAGCCAAGCCGATGTTCTCGTTGGAGCGTTCATCACCTTCAAGGTCAAATGGAAATTATTAAAAGTCAAATGTGCAATAAGCCCCTTGGTATATGTGGAACCAATGATCCAAAATTGACTCCAACTCACCAGCAAAAAAGCATGGCACCTCCTCTGCATCGCTGTCGTTGGTTATGCGCCTTCTGGTTGCGCACATGTTGTGGCCTGTGGCAAATGGAAGCAGGTTTCGGCCGTTGTCATCAAACTCTGTGTTGACCCTCAGCAGTCCCTCGTCTGTACTCAGGTCTCGGAGGGAGCGAGCTTTGACGTCATCGGAGCCGTAGACCTGACCGACGTCGATGAAGGCCGTGAGAGTGTTCATCTGTTGGCGGACAGTGCTGGCCCCAAAGAGGTGGCCGAGGTTGCCAGAACCACAGGCTGGTGCAGAGCGGGAGAAGGGCATACATTCCTCTGGGTGTTCTTCAAAGCGGGGGTCGTCATCCGGAATCTGTTCAAGTGACAAAAAAAAACACGTTTTAATGTGCTTTAGACTCACAACTGTGATCACAATTTATGTCATCATGCAAGGACACTAACCTCAATGGGGAAGCAGGGTTCAGTGCGGTCGCAGCTCTTCTCGCAATCAATACCACCGTTGAAGGAACGGATGGAAGGAGAGTGAGGGGTGAAAGTCAAGTCATGATCAGTCCATTGGCCGAAGATGGTCACCAGGTGAGTGTAGAGTGGGTCATTCTCCACATCAGAGTTAGATGTGGCCATGATACGGTTGGATACTTCTCTCACCTGAGGATAGAATGGAGACAATGAGTAGTCTACAGGTTGTTGTTTTTTTGTCCACTAAAGGTGAACAGAAGATCAAAGGCTACCCTAAAGGTGCATACCAGTGGAAGAATATGACCATTGATTGTCAGTTCAGACGTCCAGCCCTTAGGAAGAGAAATGTTATCTTCATATTCAGCAGGAAGCCACCGGACAAAGGGAATGTTGGATGATCCCAAGCGGCCGTTTCCCCTGTGAAAATAAGTGAACCACTTGCTTTAAGGCCTACACTAAGTATAGTCCACTTTTTTGCGTGTTTTTGATAGTAAAATACAAAGAAATACTAACATAAAATTAGACTGCTCAATATTTATAGCCTTCCGATAAATTGAAAATGAAAGCGACATATTTAAATGACTCACAGATTGTTACAGGCGCTGTTCGGGGTGCGAAAAGTGTTTCCACCGAGTGTTGCGCAAGATGGTCTTCGGAGTTGTGCAGAGCAACCCGTCAGGTTAGCAATGACTTCCAGCTCCTCGGCGGAGATCAGATCTACGTGCACAGCAAGGAACGGGGATTAGTTGTTGGTGTTGTTGTTGTTTTTAAGGGCACTTGCAAGGCAAGGCAAGTTTATTTGTAGATAGATAGATAGATAGATAGATAGATAGATAGATAGATAGATAGATAGATAGATAGATAGATAGATAGATAGATAGATAGATAGATAGATAGATAGATAGATAGATAGATAGATAGATAGATAGATAGATAGATAGATAGATAGATAGATAGATAGATAGATAGATAGATAGATAGATAGATAGATAGATAGATAGATAGATTTATTTATTGTACCCATGGGTAAATTTGGTTTACAGTGAGTGCTTCCTCATACAATCTAAAACCATAGACTCAACAACACAGGATAAGATAAAGTGACGACAGTGCTTTGGCTAAAAGAACAAAGAACAAGAAGGACGGCCCAAAGATTAGAATCAATTGATAAGTTAAAACATCAGTAGATAAAACACTAAAATATTCAAACCAAGCCAAAGGATAAAAAAATGTGCCTTTTCATAAAAACAAGATAAAGGAAACAATACAAACCATCCATGTGTATATAGCACAATTCAACACAAGGTAATTCAAAGTACTTTACATCAACATTACACAATTAAACAGTAAATAACAAATAAAATGATAAGAAAAGCGGTAAAATAATAAAAAGCAAAAGTTGTTAAAAAGTAAGGGCAGTAGAGTACAGCAGGTAGGCTACACATCTCATTCTTAAAATGCAGACAAATTCCCAAATAAATAATATTGTATACAGACCGGTGGCGTTAATAGAGCGTCTTTGGCGTCTTTCCAGAGATCTCTTGATTAAATCCAGAGTATTGGCCATGTAGTCTGCGGCGCGCACCGCGGAGCGGGACGGACCTGCGGGCTGCTTGAGCAGCCGCAGCACGTCCGAGGGCTTCGCTGCATTCCTCCTCACCCGATCAACGCTCCTGTTTGGGCCGAGAGGTCAACTTTATTATAACTTCGGTTTCAATAGCTTCGTGCCGTTTAATAATTAAGAAAAAGCCGTTCTCTGCACTCACACTTGTCTAGAATATGTATAACTTGAATCAACAACGGACTTGGCTTCGTTCACCGTCTTCAGGATGAAACTCTTGCTCAGCTCTGAAAACAGAGAAAATAATCGGCGTGTATTAGATCTTCATTCGTTTTGATAATTATTAATTTACCCGAATCGAATGTGAATTTTTTTTAGGTTATATTCACACTGTTGCAACATGTAAACTATACAAAAAAAATCAAGACATATGCTTCACTTTCTATGAGACTTGTTAAATGTAGAATAATAGAATATAATAATAAAATAGAATAAATCGTTGAAAGATTTTTATTAAAAACATAGCTAAAGAACGTTATTTGTATCTGGACTGAAGAAGTGCATAGCCTACTCACCAGCATCGACCTGGCTCTGCAGGCACAGAGCGAGTCCCACAGCCAGCAGGCACAAAATACGAGCCATTTCTGCAATAAAAAGGTATAAACATTCTCCTGTCATATGGGTTACAGGCATATAATTAATATATATCTCACATGTTTTTAGAACATTTGATTTTTTAATGCGATATACATCAACAGTCCTGTAACATTCATATGTAAAGTATGACATTTTAAAATGTACCTGTGGAAAAAGTATCGCCTCGAGTCCTGTGATGTCCCTGAGCATCCACGAACTGCTTCAATCTCCCGCAGCGACGACGCAGGCCTTTTATACAGGCACGCCGACGTCATTTCGCCGCAGGTGAAATTTTTTGCTTCCTAGTTCCTTCTTCCCCGACTGTCAGATAACTTCAGGTTCAAGGAAACATAACTGGTTTATTTGCAATTTTGATTAATTCCACAAAATAATATCAAATAAAATAGTTCAGTCTCTCATCGTCAGCATGTAATTTCTGTACTACTGCAGCCTTAAAAATCAGATAATTGTTGCATAGTTTATGGTGTAAATACATTTGAATATGCTTTTGAGCCCTGTCGATCATTTGATTTTAATCAAATAAGTGCAAGAATGATCGGTGTCTGTGGAGCTGCTGGACCACAGAAAATCATCTAACAGTGTTCCATTCAAATCTTGTTTTTTATTTTTGAATGAGTTTGGGAATCATGACCTATAATTTGGGCTTTTTTATCGAAATATACTTTATTTTCTGTAAGTATAAGCTCTATAAATAAATAAATGCATATATAATAAAAATGCTATATGCAGCTATTGTTCAGTTTAAGCCTGGCATATCAGTTTTACAATGTTAAGAAAAACAAGCTGTCCGTCCGTCACAACTTCCTGGAGAACAAACAGGTTCATCAGAGAGTTTGAAAAGCAAGAAGAAAATAAATCAGAACAAAGCAAACAAAAACAAAAAACCCCAACGAGGCAGTCTCTTCCATAAGAGGTAATTAAACAACATGTAACACCTTTTGGGGATTATATATTATCCATCAAATTTCTATCAAATCTACATAATGTGGGTATTTAATTTGAGTATGTATTGGCTTATAGGCTATCCTGATTAGCAGAAATACATTATCTCTGGTTAACAATTTCATGTTCAATAGTCTATAAAGGCCTATGTACAATTAGCTGTTTTGTTTGTGTGTATTATATCCATGCAGCGAATTAAAAGAAATGTCAAGGGCGTTTCTGCATTCTTCATCGACGCTCCATCTGTGTGATGCAGTTATGAGTGCTGAATGTTAGATTCTAGGCAAAAGGGTTCCGTTTGATCCCTATCATGCCTTGGTTTACATGGCCCTCCAAAATGAACCTATTCCAAATCTTTAAAAGGCACATAGTCAGAGCGTCCTCGCAAAAAAAAATGAAGAGAAAAAAAACCCTCGCTAGTTTTCTTGCCTAGCGCTCATTTAGTGGTGAGCGCGTCCTCATTATCACCTCAACTTGCTCCTGAGTCTGAGTCATACAGGTTGTGTGTGTCAGACAACACAAACTGCTCCCAAATAAATTGTATTTCATCCTAAAATTAAAATGGATTTTCCATTTTCCACACGTAATTTGGGTGAGGGGAAAAATGAAAAAAAGAAAAAAATCTGTGCAGTCATCTACTTGATTCAAGTGATTCCGGTTGATTGACGGGTGAATGGACGGTGTTAGAAAATACTATAAGTTAATGATAATGATTCATAATGATGAAGTTCATTATGTCGAGTATTCATCTTCATCATGGAGCAAACTACAAAAAACCAAAGAAGCCATCAGGAGCCCAGTTCAGAAAAAAATAAAAGAAGAAGAGGAGAAACGAGCAAAAGATAAAGGTATGCACATTTCTGTGAGTAACGTGAGTGACAGTAGGCTATTAATTAGCCTCTTGCAAATATGTTGCTATTACCCAGAAGAGACTGTTTGTTTTTTGGTTTTGCTGAACTAGCAAGTATAAAAACTTAGGCATCATGTCATGCAACTAATTTCCCTACAGCCAACCTAGTCTGGTTTGTGTTTGCAACACAAGTGCAAAGTCACACAGACGTCCGGATTGGGGAATCTTTTATTGCTATATGGTAGATATGGGTTAAATAACTTCTAATATGCATTGACATGGCTCGCCCGGGTCGCAAATCTAACAGCACCTGTTACAGCTTGTGTGCTTCACCAAGAGCATCTTAAATGCAGTTTTCTTTAATTTCTCGCACCGGAAGGAATGATTTCCTGCAGGCCAGACTGGTCTCATCAATACAGACACTTGAGATGTCTGCTGAGCATGATGGGATCCAAGACAGACTAGTAACAATATCTCTGTTTTCAGTAAATAGTAAATGCACCCATTTTAAGTGAAAAAGTGACAAGATGTGATTCCTTCTAATTATGATAACTTGATTTGTGCTTAGGATATGTTTTATCATCTAATTACAGACTACAAACTGAAAACAGACCTTCAAAATAGAACAGGAAATACGGACGCATGCTTGGTGTTGACTGAACTGTTGATCATGGATGTTATACAATAAAAAGTGTACAGTTCGGAGTCTTGTTGAGTCTACCGGTTTGTCTCATTCTCCTTAGCTGTATTTCTGCTGCAGCAGGGATGCCCTGCAGGGTGGAATTTGATAGTTTGGTCTCATTTGCTGCACTCTCACTGTCCTGTCAACATGTTCCTAAATCTCAAACTCAGCTAACAGGGGACTGTGCCATGTTGTTTTAAAACAAAGCAGTCGGATCAGAGCTTTTAATCCCAGCAGGGAAAATCATTGGCATCTCACTCCCCTCCGTCATGGACATCTAGAACACCTGCTTCACCGTAAAGCATCCAGCATTGTGTGTGACCCCACACACATCACATGGACTCCCTCAGTCTCTTCCTGACAGCAGCAAAAATGTTTCACAGTCTTATAATAAAGTAAGTAAGTAAGTAAGTAAGTAAGTAAGTAAGTAAGTAAGTAAGTAAGTAAGTAAGTAAGTAAGTAAGTAAGTAAGTAAGTAAGTAAGTAAGTAAGTAAGTAAGTAAGTAAGTAAGTAAGTAAAGTTTATTTATATAGTGCTTTTCACAGACATTTTTCCCAAGTGCTTTACAGAATAAAAACAGTTTAGAGCAATAAGATACATGGAATACATGATAGAAATTTAAAAAAAAAACTAAAATAACTTAAAACCATGGAGTTTACATAAAAGCCTGTTTATATTAGTTGGCTTTAAAAAGAGCTCACAGACTCAATATATCTAAAAGTTGCAGGCAGAGCATTCCCAAGTTTAGCAGCCATAACCTTGAAAGCTCAGTCACCACGAGCCTTAAGGCGGGTGCGAGGGATAGCCAGTAAGTTCTGCATATTTGATCTGAGCGGGCGAGCTGGTGAACAGTTCTAGTAGGTCAGTTATATAAGGGGGAGCCTGGCCATGCAGTGCTCTGTGGGTGAGGATTTTAAACTGTAAAAAAAATGGTATAGTTGGGTCCAAAAGTATTTGGACAAGAGTGTCTATGATTTTAATTATAATTACTGTATTTTTATTTCATTTTTACACAAATTATAATTTTTGTCTAATTTAGTTTGATCCTTTATTCTCTTTACTTTTTATATTATTTTATGTTATGTTTGCACCATTACATCACAGCAGTTTCCTAATCTGTGAAGCTGTTTCACTGACACTGGCAATAAAGTCATTCTGATTCTGATTCTGATTTTAACTTTGTACATCACCACTACAAATTTGAAATGAAACAGTCAAAGTGCAATCAATTTAGGAGGTTTCAAAAAAATATGGCATTAACTATCAGGAATTAAAGCCTTTTTTTTAGATTTTGTGGCTGTAGTGGCCTTTATTTGAATTGAAGTGTAGACAGGAAAGGTAGAGAGAGAATGGGGATGACATGCAGCAAAGGGCCAGGCCCGAATTACAGCCCTTTTAAGCAATGTACGTCAGCAATGTACGTCACGATCACAAAAGGACAAAGCGATGTTATTGTAAATATAATTATATATATACATATTTTAAACTAACAACTTCCTGAAGTTTGGAGCCCAGGGACATCACCAGATTCTGAGTTTCACTTTGCAGATGCTTTATCAGGCCTTCACTAGACACATTCAATTGCTGCTTGTTTGTGGAACTTTCTACCTTCAGTTTTGTCTTCAATAACTTGAAAAACATACTCTGTTTGGTTGAAATCGGGCCACTGACCAGGACATCGAAGAATGTTCCATTACTTTGCCTTGAAAAAGTTTTAATAGTACTTTAGCAGGCAGTCAAGGGCCATTATCCAAACACTATCCTTCAAGATTTTTTTCAGCATTTGGTTGAAATGCGAGCAAATAGTAAAGTCAGGTTACATATCAGAATTCCTTTTGTTACTTCTGTCAGCAGTCACATCATCAATTAACACCAGTGAGGCTGTTTCTATTCAAAGTCATACATGCCCAAGCCACAACACTGCCCGTTTGACACATGATGTGGTAATGCGTTTAGCCGTTGAATCACAAGCTGTTCTTTTCCTTCTCCAAACTTTCTCCAAAAAGTTTAACCTGGCTCCCCTGTTCTTGGATATTACCAGTGGTGTACACCTTCTAGTGCACATCTGTATTTACATTGGTAAAAATAATTTCTTAACATGAGTCTACTTTCTCTATGGTATTCTTTATTTCTGTTGATGTTGCTATGCTGTTCTGTTAATGTTCATTAGGAAACAATTCTGTGATCCTTCATTTCCATTGTCTTCAGGGGTCTGCCAGAACTTTGGATATTGTTGAGCTCACCAGTGCTCACTTTAATTTCATGAACATACTGTTCAGTTAGCCATATGTATGAATGTGTATCTCTTTGTGGTTTTTGTGGTTTACCTTTTAAAATGCCATATTTTTTTTTGACATAAAATCTTTTCGTTTCGTGCTGAAATTGTATGCTTTGATCACATCTTGATTGTTTTATTTTCAAATCCTTTGTGAACAGGATTCTCCTGTCTCATATTTGACATACATGGCTCTTACTGGGCAATGAAGTTCCACTCATTGTCCATGAGGTTCTTTTTAAGGGTGGACACACAGCGGTTGACTGTCACACACTTCTCCTGAACCAGAACTCCCTGTCCTCTTGGACACCACCTTACCCCGGCCAACCTTGGAGTCTCTCTCTAGGTTGATCCCAATGAAGCGTCTGAAAAATGACTAGTAATCAGGCTGAGATGAAAAACAGTATTGCACATTTTAATTTATTTTTTATTTAGATGCCATTTTATTCATCAAACTTTCTTCATGATCAGTAATAATCAGTACTGGAGTTGAGGGGGGATGAGGGGGGATGGCATCACCCCTGAAATAAAAACGGTCAAAATCATCCCCCCTGTAAAACTGCCATCCCCCCTTTCCATCCCTTATGTCATTTCATCAATGAATGTGGTTTTACTGCAATTTCAACATTTAGAGTCATCACCAGAAAAATAACACCAGAAGAGTAACTTATTTGACAATTTTTACCCGTTTCAAGTAAATTTTCACTTGAAATAAGTAGAAATATCTGCCAGTGGGACAAGATTTATCTTCTCATTACAAGCAAAAAAATCTTGTTCCACTGATAGATTTTTCTACTTATTTTAAGTGAAAATCTACTTGAACCAGGTGAAAATTGTTGTTTTTTCCAGTGATGAGTCTTATTTTAATTGTAATGAGATTTTTTTACTAAAATGAGACATTTTAACTATAAATAAGACAAATATTCTTGTTAAGATTTTGAGTTTTTGCAGTGATCCATTTGACTTATCCTGTGAAGGACAGAGTCATATTGATAAGTTCAGAAAACAGTTTTTTATTGTTGTGTTTTGATGTATTTGATGTAAGCCCAGTGGATATTTAAAGCTTACAGAAGGCTGCATTTAACTGCTGCTATGTCATTCCTGCAGTATTTCTGCAGGTGTTTTGGTCAGTGCTATTATTTGTAATATATTATATTATTTGTATTCAGCACAAATTATCTGTCCCCATATGATAAAATCCACCATCCCCCCTGATTTTTTTTTACAACTCGAGTACTGGTAATAATATAACAAGCACATTATGTATTAAATGCTGTGAAACATTTCTGTTGGAAAAAATAAACCTTACCTTTGACTGAATTCAAGTCTACAGGCAGCCTCTTCTTGGTACAGTAGGTTGACGAAGTAGTACACTGAAAACAAAGCAGCAAGCCCCGTCACAAACGTAGGTTGGATCCCTTCACATATGACCTGACCCTCAAGGCTGACCATCCAGCCTTCTTGGGAGATCTTGCATGCTTTGTTGATATACAAGTGAATTTAAAATTGTGTCTGCTGCAAGTACGTACATCAGCCGCTGTGACAGAAGACTATAGCAAACAGACGTGAAAATTGTGATAAGAATTACATTTTAAAACAACAGAATAGAATCAAATTTAACAAAGAAAGAAATACAAACATACAAGAAGGGATGAGCTCATAGAAACTTCCAAGAGACACAGCACATTAATATTGGTGAGAACCTAAAAATGGACATACAAGTATTTCTGATGCAACAGTTGAGACAAAGAAATTGCCAAATTCTCACAAGTGACATTGCTGAAGTCGACATGACATATTAGCTCAGTTATGCATCTTTGTCCAACATCAAGTTGTCCCACTTTGTGATGTCTCTAAACATGGCTATTGAAAGCTGCAAACTTTTGAAACATGCTTTTGCAAACCGGCAAGGGACACTTGAGAATGAAGAGTGGCCCCCCTCGACCTGGATGGCCGATGTGGGAGCGTGGGCAGCTACCTGGGCCGGTACCACTGGCCCTGCCTCCTGGCTTCGGCCACCGCTCCCCCTCCTGCCCCCGCTACACGATTCACACACACATAGGTCCGAGGGGGCGGTGCTCCCAGGCCCACGATTTAGACGCCGCACACTCAACAATTAATAGAGAAACACTTAACAAGGATACTTAGCGTCTTGGAGGGGGAGGTCATTGTGAAATATGATACCTGCCCACCCCCCCCCTGTTTTTATTGCATTAGTCACATTCACTCAACACCAGGGGCGGGAGAGGGGCCTACTCCACCCGCGTTCCCTCATCGGCCTGGGCCGGGGCGGTCATGGTGCCCGGGTCCTAGCGGGGCTCGCCGTGCTGCCCGGGGGGCTACCTGGCGGTGCTGGACCCCCCGGGGGATGGGGAAACAGGGAGTGAATGAGTGTCCATGTCTTTGTCGGTGAGTGTGGGTATGAAAGGGTCCTGCGATGGAAGACGCACAAATTTTGGGCCTCCATCAGCAGGACAAAAAAATTTATAATTTTTTTCCCTCGCCGGGTGGGGGTCATTGGCCTGGAGGGTGAGGGCCTCCTGGCCACATGTCTGGCCCGGGCCGGGTGGTCGGGGTTTGCCTGGGTCCCGGTCCGCCGCCGTGGGTTCCCTGGCTGCCTCTTCCCGTGGTCCGCGGGCCCCCTCGGCCGCCGCCGGGGGGGGGGGGGGGGGGGGGGGGCCTCGCTGGCGGTGGGTTTCCTCCCGCCCTCTTCTCACCCTCTGTGGGGCGGCTGGTGGCCTGGGTTCTGGGTTCTTCCTTGTCGGCCTCCGGTCCCTCGGGTGGCGGGGTTGCGCCCTCTCTCCTCCAATATAGTTACAGTTCAGGTGGAGCATCGATATGACTGTTTTACACACACACACACACACACACACACACACACACACACACACACACACACACACACACACACACACACACACACACACACACACACACACACACACACACACACACACACACACACACACACACACACACAGACAGCTACACAGACATACACACCTGCTCGTTCACCTGCATGCTCGCTCCGCAGTTTTGGGGGTCAGGTAGTCGCGGTAGCCTAGCCTAGTTGTGATTGGGTCCCGGGACTTGGGACAGTTGCTGCTTGTATCTCTGCCTGTTCTCGTGTCTGTTTGTTTTTTCTCTTGCAGATTTCCAGTGCTCGTTGTGCGTTTCCATGTGTTTTTTCGCATCTTGGACTAGCAGCGGATGTCACCCCCCCCAAAAAAAATGTGTATGTATATATAAATATATATATTAATAAAATAAATATATGTGACATATTTAAAAATATATCATATATATTTTTTATCATATATATCAAAAATGGATATATATATGCTTTAGGTTCTGACCAGCATGGTATTAGCCATTAATATATATGCAGACAAGGTAAAAATTAAAAAAATTAAAAAGAGAATGAAGAGTGGAAGCAGTGTGCCAGTGGTTTCTGTGACGCCTTCATCGCACTATGGCTAAAGGAAACTAAAACCCACACACACATTGTATTGAATTATTTCATAGGCATGGAAATCTGCTTTGTAGATTTTTTAGACAGAAGATATATTGCTATCTTAGTAAAGTCCATCTCTGCGCTTCAGAATCAAGTGATATCTAGATTTGCTAATCAAATCTACGACTTCCATACCGGGTCGATCGAGGCCCGAGTTAAAAACGACCTCCGTCGGTGTTGTTCACGTACAGGGTGATGGTGGAAATAGGACTACTTTTCGTCGAAGAAGGAGAGGATGAAGGTGTGCTCGTAGGAAGAGAGCAAAGAGGAACACCAAGAGTCTAGGACTGAGAGTAGGAACTTTTAATGTTGGAACTATGACAGGAAAAAGTAGAGAGTTGGTTGACATGATGCAGAGGAGGAAGGTAGATACTGTGTGTCCAGGAGACCAGGTGGAAAGGTAGCAAGGCTAGAAGTTAGGAGCAGGGTTCAAATTGTTCTATCATGGTGTAGATGTGAAGAGAAATGGAGTAGAAGTTATCTTGAAGGAGGAGTTTGTTATCTCCTGGAGGTTAAAAGAGTGTCAGATAGAGTAATGAGTCTGAAGCTAGAAATCGAAGGTGTGATTTTCAATGTTGTTAGTGGTTATGCTCCACAGGTAGGATGTGAGCTAGAAGAGAAGGAGAAATTCTGGTGGGATCTTGATGAAGTGATGATAGTTGTCATTTGTGCAGACTTCAATGGACACGTTGGTGCAGGAAACAGAGATGATGGTGATGGGCAGGTTTGGGATCCAGGAGAGGAATGCAGAAGGACAGATGGTGGTTGACTTTGCAAAAAGGATGGAAATGGCTATAGTGAATGCTTTCTTCCAGAAGAGACAGGAACACAGGGTGACCTATACGAGTGGAGGTAGGAGTACGCAGGTAGACTACATCTCGTGTGAAGTGTGATGTAGGTGTGACAGAGGAGTTCAAGGTTTAAGTGGGATTACATCAGGGATCAGCCCTGAGCACCTTTTTGTTCGCTATGGTGATGGACAGGCTGACAGACGAGGTTAGTGTTGTTTGGTCTAGAGAGAGTGACTACGTTTACATGCACTCAATAACCCTTTTAAAACCCGAATATTGGCAATAACCCGAATTTGCACGGCCATGTAAACACTTTGAATAACCCGAATTTGCTCATATTCCGATTTTTAAAAACCCGAATATGACCCCTGGGTTACTCCTTTTAAAACCCGAATATTCTGTCATATAAACGCCAAATGGAATATCCCCATCAAACGGAACATGAATGTGTCTTCTGTGCATGCTCTGTTCGCAAGGAATCCTGGTCTTTTGAGTCCAGAACGTACTTCTAAACCAGCCTTTCTCGACCGGGGTGTCGCGGCACCCTGGGGGTGTCGCGGCACCCTGGGGGTGTCATCTGACTGCTTCAGGGGTGTGTGAGAAAGTGAGCAACCCCTCCCCTTCTCACCGGACTTTTTTTTAATGTGTGTGGCAGAGTGGAGGATTGGGCATGGTCTGCGGGGGAGCAGCACACAGGTGTGCCTGGTTCTGCTGATTGTGGTGCACCTGTGTCCAATCAACCTCTCCACCCTGCCTGGTGTTAAAAGCAGCGGCTGGATACCAGAAAGAGGGCTGCTGATTTGAGATAGCTTGCTGAGAGGCTATGCCCCTTTGTGCCATTTTTTAGACTACGGATTTTGCCTTCGCCTGTATGTCTTTGTGCTTTTTTACACCTTTTCACAATAAAAAGCCTTATTTTTTGGCATTCTACGCTCTGGAAGGTTTTTTTTTACACCTCATCACCCAGGTCCAGTTTTGCCTTGTCCCCTTGTACGTGGGGAGGCCGCTCTGGTTCCTCACATTTGGTGTCAGGAGTGGGATCTTTGGCGCCACCTGGAAAAACTGGAGAGAAGAGGTGGGAAGCGAGGCCGTGGGTTTGGCGGAGTCTGGGGAAGGATGGAACGCCCCAGGCTGACCCGAAAGGAGTCTGGAAGACCCGGTGCCCAGCAGGAGTCTGGGAGACCCGGTGCCCAGCAGGAGTCTGGGAGACCCGGTGCCCAGCAGGAGTCTGGGAGACCCGGTGCCCAGCAGGAGTCTGGGAGACCCGGTGCCCAGCAGGAGTCTGGGAGACCCGGTGCCCAGCAGGAGTCTGGGAGACCCGGTGCCCAGCAGGAGTCTGGGAGACCCGGTGCCCAGCAGGAGTCTGGGAGACCCGGTGCCCAGCAGGAGTCTGGGAGACCCGGTGCCCAGCAGGAGTCTGGGAGACCCGGTGACCAGCAGGAGTCTGGGAGACCCGGTGACCAGCAGGAGTCTGGGAGACCCGGTGACCAGCAGGAGTCTGGGAGACCCGGCAACTGGGAGGAAGCGTCCTTGGCAACTGGGAGGAAGCGTCCTCGGCAACTGGGAGGAAGCGTCCTCGGCAACTGGGAGGAAGCGTCCTCGGCAACTGGGAGGAAGCGTCCTCGGCAACTGGGAGGAAGCGTCCTCGGCAACTGGGAGGAAGCGTCCTCGGCAACCGGGAGGAAGCGTCCTCGGCAACCGGGAGGAAGCGTCCTCGGCAACCGGGAGGAAGCGTCCTCGGCAACCGGGAGGAAGCGTCCTCGGCAACCGGGAGGAAGCGTCCTCGGCAACCGGGAGGAAGCGTCCTCGGCAACCGGGAGGAAGCGTCCTCGGCAACCGGGAGGAAGCGTCCTCGGCAACCGGGAGGAAGCGTCCTCGGCAACCGGGAGGAAGCGTCCTCGGCAACCGGGAGGAAGCGTCCTCGGCAACCGGGAGGAAGCGTCCTCGGCAACCGAGAGGAAGCAGCCGGCAACCGGAGGAAGTGGCTGATTTTCTGTCTCGCAACGGGGTTGGCGAGACTCCAGAGGGGGAGGGAAGTGTGAGAAAGTGAGCAACCCCTCCCCTTCTCACCGGACTTTTTTTTAATGTGTGTGGCAGAGTGGAGGATTGGGCGTGGTCTGCGGGGGAGCAGCACACAGGTGTGCCTGGTTCTGCTGATTGTGGTGCACCTGTGTCCAATCAACCTCTCCACCCTGCCTGGTGTTAAAAGCAGCGGCTGGATACCAGAAAGAGGGCTGCTGATTTGAGATAGCTTGCTGAGAGGCTATGCCCCTTTGTGCCATTTTTTTAGACTACAGATTTTGCCTTCGCCTGTATGTCTTTGTGCTTTTTTACACCTTTTTACAATAAAAAGCCTTATTTTTTGGCATTCTACGCTCTGGAAAGTTTTTTTTTACACCTCATCACCCAGGTCCAGTTTTGCCTTGTCCCCTTGTACGTGGGGAGGCCGCTCTGGTTCCTCACAGGGTGTCGTCAAAAAATGACCTATTCTGACATTTCATATATAAATACCGTATTTTCGCGACCATTCGGCGCGCTGTGTGGAAAGGCGTACCCTCATTTTTGTGTGTCATTTCTGTATTTAAAACACACACACGGCACACCGACCGTAAAGGCGCCGTCTACACACACGCACCACGGAACACACACACACACACACAAGCACACGTGTGCGTATTTAAAAATAGAGCGGGAGCAAAACTTTGTTTGATTGTACTTTATTTCAGTTTTTACATTAATCAAACCCATCGAAGTCCTCATCCTCTGTTTCTGCATTAAAGAGCTCCGCTAAATCAGCTGTGCCAGTCCGAATTCCTCGCTGTCAGTCACTTTCCGTGCCGTGCAGTGCCTCGGAAATGCTGGCTTTTGCAAAAGCTCGCAAAATAGTCCCAGCAGACACTTTAGCCCACGCATCAACAATCTGCAAACTGTGGCATAACTTGCCCGGCGCTGCCTTCCAGTCTTGGTGAAACTGTTCTCCCTCAGTCATCCATCGCTGCCACGCCGCTCACAGCCTTAAGGCTGATTTATGGTTCCGCGTTACAACGCAGAGCGTACGCCTTAGGGTACGGCGTAACTCTGCGTCGATTTATCGCGGAACCATAAGGCTTCACTTTGAACGGCCGGTTCACACCAACGTCCAGCGGTTGGAGTTCCTTTGTCAGACCGCCCGGAATAACAGCAAGCATAGCGTTCATATTTTTCACTTCTTTTTTTACATTGTCTGTGAGATGGGTGCGCATAGAGTCCCAGATCAGCAGCGATGGTGATGTGTGGAAAAAACCACCGGGTCGCCGCACATAGACCTGCCTCAGCCACTCTATCATCATCCCTTCATCCATCCAGCCCTTTTTGAACATTTTGGCATTTGTGGACGGTAGAAAGTACCGGGATAGCGAGATTTACAAGAAGGTGAGAGAAAAGTTGCGTGAAGCAGCATTTTTGAATTTGGATACAGGAAGAAGAAGCGGAAATGACGCTAATTGCGTCATCACGTTCTCCGCGCGTCGCTGGTTTGATGGAGATATCCCGAATGATTAATTACCATGTAAACAGGGATAACCCTGTTAGCTCACGCATGTAAACGGAATATTCCGAATGTTTCAGTAACCGGAATATTAGCAATAACCCGAATTTTGACTGCATGTAAACGTAGTCATTGACACTGAGGAAAAGACAGGAGGCAGAGCTGGAGGGAGCAGAGATGAAGATGCTGAGGTTCTCTATGGGAGTGACAAGATTGGATAGGATCAGGAATGAGTCTGCATCAGAAAGACAGCACATGTTAGAGGGTTTGGAGATAAAGTCAGGGAGGCCAGACTGAGATGGTTGGGACATGTCCAGAGGAGAGATAGTGAATATATTGGTAGAAGGATGCTGAGTTTTGAACTTCCAGGCAGGAGGCCCAGAGGAAGACCAAAGAGGAGGTTTATAGATGTAGTCAAAGAGGACATGAAGGTAGTTAAGGTAAGAGAAGAGGATGCAGAAGACAGGCTCAGATGAAATCAACTGATTCGCTGTGGCGACCTCTGAAGGGAAAGGTCGAAAGGAGAAGAAGAAGTAAAGTGCATCTCTGGTGAACCTACACTACGTAAATCATCACCTGGACTGCATCCTAATCCTGAGGAAGAAAAAAAAACCCTTCTTATCGTCTTGTGTATGGTGTTTGTCCATTTCTGTTCAGCTGCGTTAGACTTTCAAAGACAATTTAATGTCAAACAAATGCAATCTAAGAAATAGAAAATACCCATATAAATCATATAAATTAAAGCAAAGATGTCATCAAATACATAATTCCCCTGGGTTTATTAGTTAGACAAGTTTAGCCCTGGAAAAGCTGTTGTCTTGACTGCTGTGCCAACAAGTCATGAATCCTTTCAGTAAAGTGTTATTTTAGTCGACACTTGAACCAGACCGCTCCCAATCGTAGTGTCTCTGATGGATTGAGTAGCTTTTCATGTCTTGCTGGATGACGCAGCTGCATTTTTGTTTAATCTCACTAACCACGATGGAAGAACATTCTTGTGTGTGTGTGTGTGTGTGTGTGTGTGTGTGTGTGTGTGTGTGTGTGTGTGTGTGTGTGTGTGTGTGTGTGTGTGTGTGTGTGTGTGTGTGTGTGTGTGTGTGTTTAAAGAAAACTTTATTGTAAGTCAACATTATTTCTTTCCTCCTGTTCATGATAGGGAAGACGTCTTCCTCAAGGCCAAAAATAGAAACGGCGAGACACCACGTGGGACTGCCGAGAATTCAGGCACACGAATACTGTGGTTTACACTTCGCAGCACAAAAACATTGTGTTTGTTTAAAAAGGATAAAAACTTTAAGAAGAAGAACAGAATAATGTTACGTTAATGAATAAAGTCATAACCATTTAGCTAGAATTTAGCTTTCAAGCCTAAGTTTATATTTTAATTACTTAAGTATGGCCACAGAATATCCTAACCACTAAGGCTCTGCTGCAGTTACATACATTTGAAACTCTCCATGAAGTAACTGATAATATTATGCCTTTTGTTCCTACAGGTGATATTTCCGCTTCAGCAGGGAGGAGTGACGCATGCCAACTTTAAGTTAAAAATTTCAGCCAATAGTTTTGATTTTACTTCATAGTGTGGTACAGCACATATGCAACACAATTATTAATTCAGTTTACGATATATGTAATCAAGTAATGTTTAAAGAACCAAGAAAGAAACCAGTTAAGCGATGAGGATTTGCATCACGTCCTTCTTTCCACCACTTTTCTTTATGACAGATTTATTAGTTAAAGCGACAGAGAGAAATAAAGAGAAAGGAAAGAAACACGAAACACACCCACAAAATGTACGGTGAAGTGTTCTCAAAAGTCACCTTGTCTGATGCTGCTTTGTTTTCTGCTTATTGTAAAGATGACAACCTATTCATCTGTCATCAAGAAGAGTGATGGAAAGAAGGAAGTCAAGCTAAGGTACAGAAAGAATTTTCCGCCCGCATACATGCTATATTTTTAGACTATTACAGAAGAAATTACTTTGTCCGTCAGACCTTCTGCTTTATAGTCACTTTAACAATCAATGCTAGGCTACTTATATCTAGTAACTCATTCTAAATGGATGATCTGTTGTAGCAGAATATAAAAAAGTTAGAAACTTCATGTCTGTGAATTAAAGTTGGTGGTGCATCAGCTGTCCCTGAAAGCAGAAGCGGAAATATCACTTCTTGGAAGCAAAGTGATGGCATTGAGCTTTTACTTGGAATATTTATTCCTTATTGGTACCGAGAAACATGAGTTTTTTTTTTGTCTTGTAAAGGGTAAAGCATCAGGAAGCCTTTTTATTTGTCTTTTTTACATCAGCATCTAACTTTCAATTATTTATTTTGATTGCCCAATCCACAAGGAATTGATCTCATCCTCAAATTGATTATGGAACCTAATTACATAAGTAATAAGATTATCCCACAAAGTCATAGTAAAAATACTAACAATTCAAACATATCTCATGTAAAGGCGTATTTACTGAGACTTTGACTACCTCACTTTTGGGAACGATAGGAGCGCCAATTTATTGTGTGCTGTTTCCTTTACGGAACATGATTACGTATGACTTGAGTTGTCAGTTTTTTTTGTTTCGATTGGATCTCGGCACGCTGGAATGCAGTTTGACCGGACGGGCCAGCTGTCTGGGTGTTCCCATGTGGGGTTGCCACTGACTGAATGTGATTTTCAGCAGTGCCATTGTGTACAGTCAGGCATCAGAAACTGCAGGAACATCATCTTCATTATTTCATTTACTGTAAAACATAATGACAAAACACTGACTTACTCTTCTGGTCATGCAAGTTGTTTAAATGAAATCTAGTTATGTCATACACAATTTTTCTTACAGTTTTACAGCAAACGTGTAGCCGCGGCAGTCTCAATTTGGAGTGCAAAGTATGCCAGAATCCGAAAAAACTCTAAACACAGGAATTAAATATAAAATCTTTAAAATATTTCAGTTTCCCTTTATTTTAAAACTCAATTAGAAATCTCATGCAAGCACCTATGGTAACAAATGGGAAATAACTATGGCACGTTATTGTTGCAAAAGGTGGATCTACATGCTAGTGGAGGGTACTTAGTCTTAGTCATAAGGTAAACGGTGCATTATTAGATAGTAAGGATTGTATATGACATGATTCCAAGCAGTTATGGAAAATAATGGAATATGATTTGGCAGCAAAATGGCAAATCATGTTAACCCCCGGCAGACCAGCTGACAGTCTTGCTGGGGCCCCGGACAAAATAATCTAAGATGGGCCCCCCTGCGCCCGGATCCGATGGACGTTAACATTAGAGCTAGCCAGTTAGGTTAAGTTACAAGGTTGGTAAACGTTGGCTGCCCTGTTTCTTACCTTGCTCTACGCTGACTTTATTAATTCCAGCTTCACCGTCCGTCACCCCCTTTTTAAAATATTTGTGTAGAGAATCTCTGAGGCCTCTATTTTCTTCTTCTCTTCTTCTCTTTTCTCTTCTTTTCTGAGCACCGGACTTGTGCTGACCGGACATTTTGACCATTCTAATGGTTGAATTAAATGATAACATCAAATTTATATCAGCGGCCAAACCATTTTTGTGTTGGGGGTTCTTGACCACAAGGACAATTAGGAAGAAAACAAATAACAAGCTTTTATACAACTCAAATACTACGTATTTTTTCCACAAATAGGCATATATTGAAACATTTTGAAAAATGATTTCATAATTTAATGAGAATTAAAAAAAAAAAAAATTATGATTTTTTTATTTATTTATTTTTTCCAGTTCTGGGCCCCCCCCTACCCTGGGCCCGGGACAACAGACCCGTTCGCCCCCCCCTATCGGCGGGCGTGACCCCCGGGGTAATACTTTTAGGTCAAAACACATTTCTATTTTCAGCCTCTGACTAGAATTCAAAATATGACTTCACTTATTCACTTCACTTCACTATTGCAAAAATCACCACAACAAATTCCTTGTGTGTGTTAAACACACATAAAAATACACAATAAACTTCTTTCTGATTCTGATTCTGATTAAGTGATGGTGTGGATACAGTACCTATAGACAAAACACGGTCATTTGAACTTTTAATGTGTACAGAAACGTGCATAAAGAGGATTGCTTATACATGCATCTCCACTTGCTGGTCATAAGTCTGTACAAGTTGAGCCCCACTGAAATCTACTGTCAGCAGTCTGTACAGCAGGAGAGCTCATGACCTCGACTTCTAACACTTGCCTGTTTTTTTCATTAATATGTAGATAGTTATTCAGTTCAAAGGAACCATTAAACTAATCATTACTAGACTAAAAATCCACAGTTTTTGAATTAATGTTACTGATGATCACACATTCCTTCAATCAATTTTTTATTTCATTTATTAGTTTCAAAGATTAAACGATTGGACTTAATGGTGCTTTAGTAGTAGCACAAACTTCCTTTACAATTCTGCTTATACACTTTTTGTACAAACACAAAGTTAAAATTAACTCGGATGGATGGACATTTACAATGAAAATTGTAAAAGTTTAATTTGCACTTCACTCATCAGAGAAAACTGTTGACAGAAACAATTTTAACAACAATAAAGTAAAGATGAGTATTTTAGGGGTTTCATGCTCAATTTGAAACTAAGACTGCTTTGGAGTTTCCTTGTTATATGAGACAATTTACTTGGACCAGCCAACCCAAAGTTGTTCAAAAGAGAAAAACAAGGGAATGTAAAGGGCATGAACTGAATATTTGCAAATGCTCTTAACATTCACCCGTTTTTCTTTTTCAAACAACATACAGTTTTCTGAAACTTGCTGGTCAAACTAAACTTGTCTCATTTGACAAGGAAACAATTTGAAATAAAAGTAAAGTCGTCTTAGTCACACTGAGCATAAAACCCCTTATTATCTTTGAAATAATAAATACTCAGGTTACAACAGGAAGTAACGGTGAAGACTTTCTAAGTTCCCCAGTCAGACAGCTGTCTGGTCTCTCAGAAAACTTTTCACTGGAAAAGTGATATGACCTTTCCCTGTATATCTCTACAGTCAACCAATTTTACTGGTCTTACGGTGGTATGTGGCGAAGAATTTGTTTCTTTTTTCTGCATAAATCAACGGCGTAAACACGGATATTTGATAAACACTTTCATTCTCACAGTATTTGGATAAAGTTGTTTGTTAAAGTATGTTGTATGAGTTTTAGTGCAAGTTAAGTCTAAATACTAGGTAGTTTGCACATTACATGCACAGCGTTAAGTTTAATGTGCTGTAAAGAGAAATTAAAACAACACAGAACCCAATCTGCCTTAGATATAAGTGTTTAGGGCCACAACATGCATGTAGAGAATAAAAAATAATTCATGTTTTTCTATCTTAATGATGCTTCTGTCTAGTTTGTTTTGAGTCAGAAAAGATAAAAGATAAATTGTTTAAACAAAGTTGATTTTTTTATTTTTATTAAACACTGTTAGATGTCTACTTACGTTCACTGTGATATAGTTTCCTTTTTTTCCCCCTGACTTTTTTTATACATATAAGGAAAAGGAAAGTACTTGCACTCTGACAGCTTTGTTGAGGGTGTATTTGGAAGTTGTCAATTTGGATCAGATTTGAGTTGACTTCAAGTTTTTGAGTTATGAATTGGTCATTTGCAGAAAGTCACGATGATGATTTTTTTTTTATTTTACTAAGATACAGAATTAATAAAAGTGGACATTCCTTTTTTTATAAAACTTCAACCCGTTTATTGGTCATTCTCGTCCGTGCAGCCATACCTTTGGATCATGTGTGATTTTTATCTATCAGTGATAGTTCTGAGCTACAGTGTTGCACACACTTCTGAGTCTTGTTCACCGAAAGTTAACATCTCCAGACTGTTCACCTTATCTCATGGTTAGAAGATACTTCCTTTTCACAACTGCAGTTGACGTGTAGATCAGATCAACATCGTTGCTCTTGTTTTTTGAAAGTGTGTGTTTACGTTTGTGTGTTATCGCAACTTCATCGTTGTGCATGTCTCTTTGGGTGTGTGCATGTGCTGGTATGCTGGAGATAGAACATTTTACAGTAATTCCTCATATCTGTTTCTCTCTGTCTTCATCTCCAGCTACCTGTCGATCAATATGCTTCTAAAGAAACCAGTAAGACTTCTTAGAATCATGATAGTAACATTTATCACCTTTAAAATCCACGCGGATGTGTGATTCCTATAAACCTGACTAATGTTGAAAAAAAAACAAAAAAAATACCATAACAAAAATATTAGCAAGCAGCACAGAAAAAGTGCACCCATAACTTATTTACCCAACTTTACCAAACATACACTGACTCACGCATTGATCCGTGCTGCAATGGTCCACTAGCTTGCAATTGTCTTCCTGCCTTGAAAGTTTTGTATCTGGCAAGAACCTGGGGAGTTTGATTTCACCGCCTCATGACACTGAAACTGCTCTGACCAAAGGGTTTAATGACATATGCTCGAATGTCAGTCTTAGTTCTACCGGATCGCAGTGCTGCATTTGATATAGGTGACTACAAAACAGTATATCACTCAAACAACTGGAGCTTTTACGCTCCCCACCTGTGGAACGAACTCCCAGAATGCATCAGGGCTGATAAAAACTCTTTATGTCAAGGTTTAATGCACTACAACCTTTATTTCTTGCATCCCATTTGTTGAATTTGTTTTAACTTATGTCTGTCTGTCTTGATTCAATTGCTGCTTTTAAACACGTTTACTTTTAAATGCATTTTTAAAGATCTTTTCATGAAAAGCCCTTTGAATTGTCCTGTACATGAAATGTGCAACACAAATAAATGTGCCCTTGCCTTGATTTGCCTTGTCTTACACATACAAGGTTTTGGAATTTGTGGGTTAATATAATTAGAAATTACTGATATATGTATCGTATTAACACTATAAGCAGAAGAATGGTACACCAATGCTGCATCAAGTACACATTCCTGTAACTCGTTTATACCTCTCACTTCTCAATTCACCAGTTTTACGTGATTTCATGAACTGGAATTACTTCTTGTTAATTTTACATGTTTGTGTAATTTATAGGTACATTCTTTAGCTCGTGCTAATGATGTTTCACAAATTAGAGAATTTATCATTTCTGAATGTTCTGTGTGAAAGAGAGGCAGCTTTTCACCATCCGTATAAATCCTAGTGACTTAATTATTATGAGACTCAAAAATGAAATGAGCATGTAGGATCTCAACATGAGTTAATATTCAGTGACGATCTAAAAAGGTTAAAGAAATTACATAATATAGATTCAAAGTGGGTTTTTTTAAGTAACAATTCCAGGTTTACAATAGTTCCTGAATGTATATGTCCCTTAGCTGCCTTTTGTGGTGTGGTGTAAGTTGTGTATAACGTGCAAACCCGGAGGGCCCCAGGCAAAGTCAAAACCTGCCGCTGTGAGGAAACTGTTTTTCATGCTGCACTATTATGTCGTCTTTATGATATGGTTTGTCATTTGAAATACATAACTACATTATGCTTAGTTTTTATATTAATTTTAAAAATCTGATGAAAACTGAAAAAAAATGTAATAAAAAAGCTGAATTATGTTTCATCCAACATTCTTTGAAAGATTAAATATATTACAATCCTCCTAAATTTGGAGGCAACATTTAAATTGTTTTATATGAATTAAATGATCAATTAAGTTCAATTTAATTATGTTTTATTAATCTCAAAAGTAGATTGCAAAGTAATAGTTTACTGGAGTTTTTTTTTTTTTGCTGCGGTTGTAAACATAAAAATGCAGATGGACCTGCACAGCCACACCTCTTACAGTAAAACATGTACGGTAATAAAACAGCTCTTCCGACACTATATCATGTTCTTCCTTCTGATATTGGGCGTAGATTGACCGGTAAATCGAGAGCTTCACTTTTCGACTCAGCTCCTTCCTCACCACGACGGTCCGGCACACTGATCGCATAACTGCAGACGCTGCACCGATCCGTCTGTCAATCTCACGCTCCATCTTTCCCTCACTCATGAACAAGACCCAGAGATACTTGAACTCCTCCACCTGAGGCAGGACTTCTCCACCCACCCGGAGAAGGCACGCCACCCTTTCCCGGTGGAGACCCATGGCCTCGGTCTTGGAGGTGCTGATTCTCATCCCTGCCGCATCGCACTCGGCCTCAAACTGCCCCAGCACCTGTTGAAGGTCCCGGTCCGATGAAGCCAACAGGACAACATCATCCGCAAAAAGCAGAGGTGAAATCCTGTGGTTGCCAAACCGGATCCCCTCCAGCCCCTGGCTGCGCCTAGAAATCCTGTCCATAAAAATTATGAACAGGACCAGTGACAAAGGGCAACCGGGAACATGTCTGACCTACTGCCAGCAATGCGTACCAGACTCCAGCTCTGATCATATAAAGACCGGACAGCCCTTCATAGAGTCCATGTCCCTACTGCGACAGTTTTGGTCCAAGGGTTGGGTCGCCGAGGCACCCCGCCATGACTGCTACCCAGCCCACATTGCACCAGCCTGTCATAGTCCTTCCTGCGGGTGGTGGGCCTACAGGAAGGCGGGCACACGTCGCCGTTTTGGGCTGAGCCCGGCCGGGTCCCATGAGCAAAGACCCGGCCACCAGGCGCTCGCCTTCGAGCCCCAACCCCAGGCCTGGCTCCAGGGAGGGGCCCCGGTGACGCCGATCGATGTAACGGTTCTTGATTTTTCTTTTCCATGATAAGCTTGTGAGCCACACTTAGTCTGGCCCGTCACCTAGGACCTGCTCGCCATGGGAGACCCTACCAGGGGCGTAATGCCTCTGACAACATAGCTCCTAGGATCACTCGGGCACCACAAACCCCTCCACCACAGTAAGGTGGCGGTTCTAGGAGGGGGCTCTTACTTATGCAAAGAGAAAATCCTTATGAGCAGCAGAAGTAGGCACCAGGAAATTTAAAAAAATGCTAAAGACAATCTCAAAGTTTTATGACTTTGCTAAGTTAGATGAAAGACATACTATTTGGAACATTATTAAAGTAATAATTATTATAAGACAGATATATTTTTACCAAATTCTCCCTCGCCATAAAGGTTAATTTTGTCTGATTTATGGGAGAATAAACCCACTTCTTATATTTCTATTGACTCTTTATAATTTGCTGTATTGGGACATTTTTTAATCAGCGTCTATAACAATGTACTAGTGTGACGTCTATAAAACGCTGCAATCGGTTTAAGTCGACACCTCTTCTCTGTTCTTGTACAACACACATTTAGGTTTTATCAGTATAACAGAAACCTTCCCATGAAATCAGATGAGATTAGAAACACATGAGATATAAACTTGGTGGATCACGGAGATATGAACTTTTTTATGTTGTAGAATTAACTACTGAGAAAACACATTTCCTTGTACAACTTACTGCAACTTGTTTGTAATTACGTGTATACAGAAAACATGAACTTTATCCATGGACTATAGACTTTTGTATGGTCCTAGACGCTCATATCTTGCAGCCACAAAAACCATGAGTTAAATTCAAGTATAAGACTATATTTCAGTCAAAATAGCCCTGTCAGGAGAGGCATTTTCTGGGAGGAGCCCGCTCAATATTTCTCGTTGGTTGAGTACTGCCAGCTCTGATTTCTTCCAACATTGTCAGTCATGTCTGGTGAAGCCACAGTCCGACAATGTCAGTTTCCCTCTCTATTGTTTATTCGTAAAGTTATCTAATAAGCAGATGGTGGGAAAGGTTAGGAAACAGAATATTCAATCTGGCCAGTCGAGTCTGTTTCAAAAGGACACAGCATAAACTGAGGTGTTAAAGGAGACCGGCAGATAAATGGAGAGAAGTAGCTGCTATCATAAGAACAAAGCAGTGGCAGTGGCTCAGAAAAATATTACTTTATTTCCTTTGTTTCACAGGGAATATATTCTAGATTGCAAAAACATTCACACTTCAGCACAACTCCTTAAAGAAGATGTAGATTTGTGTCATTGAGGTTGAAGTGCTCTCCTTCCTCCTCACTGCTGCGTAAGAGCTTTTTGTACAGGTACCTCCAACTGACACTTGAGATGTAAATGCTGCTTTGTGTCAGTGACTGTATCTAATCACAGCTGCAGCTTCCTTAGACCATAAATATGCAGAGATGATGCTATTTGGAAATTTGTAGTCAGGAAGGGCATCTGATATAAAGCCTATACCAAACTAAACATGTGAATCACAAGACCCATGACAGACGGTTTGGACAGCAGAGGGATAGTGAATGTATCAGAAGGATGATGAGGTTGGAACTGCCAGGACGGATACCTAAAGGAAAACCAAAGAGGATATCTATGGACGTGAAAGAGGACATGAATTTAGTTGATGTGAGAGAAGAGGATGCAGAGGATAGGGGCGGATGAAGGACTGGTGACCCCTGAGGGGAACACCCAAATGGAAAAGATTGTGTTTTTTACAGAATCATAAAAAAAAACTACAAATAAAACTGAACTGGAAGCACCTCCATAACATGACTGGGCCTCCTCCATGTTTCATAGTAGCTACAGTCTTCTTTTCTTTGAATCCTTCCTTTTTTCATCTGTGAATATAGAGCTGATGTGACTTCTCCAAAAGCTCGGGTTTTGTTTAATCTGCCCAAAGGAGATTCTCCCAGAAGCTTTGTGGCTCTTTGTAAAATGTATTTTGACTATTTCCAGTCTGGGTTGATGTTTTTTTTAATGATTTGCTGTTAACAGTTTTAACAGTGATCACAGACTCCTCCTCAGTCATCCACTTTGGCTGAAACTGTGATGGATGGTAGGTGATCTGACACTGCACTGCACTGTGTTCATTTTGTCAAAAATCTTTGTAATGCAGTCACTTCCAGGGAGGTTGGCTCCAGTCCCATAGGTGCTAAACCTCTGAATGAAATTTACAACTGCAGTCACAAGAACATCAAGCCACTTGGATATGGCCAACAGATTATATTTTCACTAATTTTTAAGTGTATAAAAATGGTTAAATGTATTAAACCAAGTTAACTTTTAACCTGGAACCAACCGCCAAAGACAATCGCTCAGTAGCCTAGGTCTGTTAATCGCTGGCCGAAACAGGTTCTTATGTCTGAAGTGTTGGTGTATTGCAGGGCTCTCAAGTCTGACGCATTGAACGGGAGACACAGCATTTCAACAAGTTCACACGGTCAAGTGCCACACATGGCATTTCTCAAACTGAGAAATTAACTTCACTGCACAGAAATCCCCACAGCCCGGTTCTGAAGGACATTAAAGATTTGTCAATTAGTAAGTGG
Organism: Cololabis saira; assembly: GCF_033807715.1. Taxonomy (NCBI): domain Eukaryota; kingdom Metazoa; phylum Chordata; class Actinopteri; order Beloniformes; family Belonidae; genus Cololabis; species Cololabis saira. The sequence continues at coordinate 30,210,127 of NC_084595.1, forward strand.
CAGAGCTACGCACCCTGTTGTCCTGTGCATATGCTTATATAGCAAGATGTGAATGCTGTGTATTTGTTATTGTTGTTTGCCATTAGTGAGTATATTTGTTTTGATTATTGTTTCTTTATTTCTGTTACACTACCACACATACGAACACTTTTCTGCTCACATTGAACGATAATAAAGGATTTAAGGGGAGTCAGAGGAACAACCCTCAATTTCAGCTAAACCAATTGATATGTTTCTCTTTTTCAAAATTCCAGTGTAGCAACATAAGATGATACTGGATAAAATAACATGGTTTAAGAAAAATCCCCTGTTTAAAGTTAGATGTGTAAAGCTTTACAATTCATCTTATTTAATCTCTAATTACAATTAACCACATCCTGTGGTACAGAAACAGTGTTTTAGCTGCACTTGGTAATTTTGTCAGTTTCTTTCATGATTTTTTTTCAGACATAAAAATACAAAGGCGATGCACAAGTGCAACCTAATTTAAAGACACTCCCTATAACCTTCCAAGGAGCAGCATTTCCTCATACTGCGCTGATGTTGTCCCACACCACCCTGTATAGACTTCCTACCTCTTTGCACACCAATCTAAAATATTCTAGATCCATTACTGGTCTAGAATTTTCTTTTTTATCTCCTAAGTCAACTCTTTCCTTTGCATTCTTAGGTCAACATTCAGTATGGATGAATTCCATGATGCCAAACAACAGAGGGATGACTTTTCACCATTTTAATACTCTTGCTTTAATTTCTAAGAGCACATTTTGAAATGCAAGGTCAGAACAGGGCCAAAAAGGTAAAGACAGGCAGGATAATATACAGGAGTTGACGAGACACAGAAGTGATACACACATGGAAAAAACCTTTTAAAAGTAAAGAAGGAAATTCAGCAATTTTAGAAACAGAGGCATTACCAGTAAATGAAGACTAAACACAGAAAAGCACAAAATCAGAAGAACTAAAAATCTATACACCACCATTCCCTCATTCCAGTCCTCAAGGGCCACTGCCTTGCATGTTTTAGATGTCCCATTGCTTGACCACACCTGATTCAAATGAAATGATCACCCTCAGCTTGTTACCAAGGTTCTGCACAAGTCTGTTAAGACCTATTCAATTAAATCAGGTGTGTCAGTGCAGGGCAACATGTATTCCAAGGCATGCAACACAGTGACCCATGAGATGTCAGATTTGATGAGGGAGGTCGCGCTAAATACCGATTTACTTGTAGAGTCATTTAGTGTATGAATATTGTGTGTTTTGATTTCATCTATACATTATCTTGAGCTCAGTCAATACGGGTTTTTCTATGGGCAATGCCATGGGAAATTTCACAAAGAAAATGTCATTTAACAGCCGATAGATTAATCAACCTACCTTTGACATTATGAGCTTGTCTCCTAATAAAGAGACTAAAAAAAAAAAACAAATATGGCTGGACATTAAACTTTAGATAAAATCCACAAAACTGGGAGTGACGTGGACTTTAATAATACTTTTAACTAAAAAGATCTACTACATAAAACTCAAGACACTCAATCACTGCATTTCACTTGCTCTGCTGCCATCTAGTGGCGACGTCAGAAGCCGGTGTCTACTGATATTGTTAAGACGTGTTGGTCATATGATCGATGTTGAACTGCAACCTGTTAAAATAATGATTTTCATAAGAGACTACAAACTATATTCTTTTTGACCCTCCATATATTTGAAAGCTTTTCAATTGAAATTAATTTTAGATACATTTTTGAAATTAATATATTTTCCTGGTATATAAACGTTGTGATTGAATGAGAATCCACGTATCGTTTATGATGTGGAAAAGCCCATTAAATGCTCTGGACTGGACTAAAACTGAGTGACTTAGTTACTGAGCATAAGACATTAGAAATGATCCACATTTAGTAGATTTAATGAAACTGATGCATGCAAAAGAGTCACAACATACATCAGGCGTCTCGATGCAGAATGACAATGAAATAAAGGAAGCATAATGATTTTAAGGCACAAAGGATGATTCATTCTTACGATTCGAGTAGACAAAAACATCTTTAAGGTCATTTAATCTTTTTTGAGCAGACCAGCCTGTACACTTAGTCAGGCCAAGGCTATATTTTGCTGCTCTCAGTAGTTTTGGTTTAATCAAGTTGCCAAGGCTAAATTTTCCATCACAGTTTATAGCAATTTTTATTTCCCCAGGGGGGAAAAAGAAAGCAAAAGTAATTTCGTATGTAGGAAGATAGGTGTGATCACAGAGACTGTGTGTATGATCCACGTGGGGCAATACAATTAGTTGTTTGATAAAGTATTTCGTGACTGTTTTATTTTATTCATTTTTTTAGTTTAGAAACTAAACTCATTTTAATTTCTACCATACCAGCGCGTGCGCCTTGCGCGCAGCGTCCTGATTGGTCCAGGTATTTCCGGTGCGGCACCAGCAGGGCGCTGATGTTTTCATTGTTTTTATCGCAGCGTGTCTTTCTGAGCTGGATTCCTTAAACCATGTCGCCTCCGGGATTTCTGCTGGTGATTTTGGCGACGTCTTTGTGGCTTGGTAAGATAAAGAAACCATTTAAATGTCTACATCACTGTCACATGACCAGTCGCCATTAACCCTATTGCCCAAGGCTGTATCTGCGCTGTATAAAATATTGCCATTTTTTAGATCTGAAAATTTACTCTTCCATTTTGTCTTTTCTCTCTCTCTCTCTCTCTCTGTGGATTTTTTTTTTTACGTTTATTTGTTTGTTTTTTTCCCCACCGAAGGTGACTCCAGGTTTATTGCTGACCCTTTGCCTTTAATTAGTCAGGAATCTCTGGTAAGCCAGCTGCCATGTTCATTTAGAAAAAGAGAAGAAAAAATTTATTTAAAAGCTGCAACATCATAAAATCCAGATAAACATGGTTTAATGCTTTTAAATAATTAGTAGTAAGTAAATTAACCTTTTGGCCTTTTCATATCAGACATTGGACACCTGTCCAGAATGCAGTCAGGTCATCCAGCTGTCTGCCAACATGATTTCCGGCAGTGACACTAAGGTAAAGGGTTGGGTTCTTATTTACTAACCACACAAACAGGGTTTATGGAATTGCTCAAAAAGAAAACGAATCTGGCAAAGATGTCCATTCCAGCCAGAAAACTAAGTTGTTGGTTTTTGCAGGTGAGTGCCTATGAAACCTTGCATGGTTTGTGCCAGCGCCTCCCAGAGGACCAGGCTTCAGAATGTGAGTCACAAGTGAAGACATACCTACCAAAAGTCCTCCAGCCAGCACCTGGTCACTTGGTGAGCTCATCCTTGGTTTTATTTATTTATTTTTAAAGAATGCACGCACTGGCATTTAAGAAAAACTTGAAATTTTAAGGATTATTTGCATTTTTGTAGAAACCAGAGGAGATGTGTGTGGTCTTTGGACTTTGTGCCCCAAGCAAAAAGGAGGGACTGGAGAAACTTCCCCATCGTGTCACCAGCGAACACATATCCAGCTCCGCACTCGGCACCTCCGCCAACACCCAAGTCAGTTTAAGAAAGCAGAAATGGACCATGAAATGGCAGTTGTGGTGAAATTGTAATGCCCAATTGGTCTGCTGCAACCCTTTTTTTTTTTCTTCTTTCCAGGAGCTGTTCAACCCAGTTTGCACCATGTGTTTAATGATTATCAAGAAGCTGGAGACGTTGCTGCCCAAAAACATGACTGAGGTGACACTTTCTTATCATTTTAAGTTGATTCAGATACACATCCTCTTACTGGCACCACATATTAAAGACACCATCTTCATCTCCACCTGCAGGAAACTTTAAAGAAGATCATGGGAGAGGTCTGCGAACTTATACCTAAAAGCTATAAGGAGCGATGTGATGATTTTGTTGAAAAATATGGCGTACAGATTGTTGAATTCCTTTTATCATCTGCTGCACCTCACACAATCTGCACTCTTTTGCACCTCTGTTTGTTTGAAGAGCAGCCTGTCCCAGGTTAGTGCTGTTGTATTTTGTTTCTCCATACAGTTACTCTATATGGTAAATTGTTTCAAAATTTGGCCCATGATTCTTTTTGGAAATTCTTTTGCATATAACTTGAACAGACCAGCAATATGTAAAAGTTGTAGATGCTTTTGCAACTTCTGGCCCATTAAGTCTGAGGCGAGTTCAGAGCATCCTTTGACATCAGTTTTCAGCACAGAAAACATGATTAACAGTTGATCAGTTAGGTTTCTCCATTTTTCACTCGATATGTTAAAGGTTTGATCAACCAAAGCATTTTGCCCCATATGAATAACTGACATATTTTAACATTAGGAATCAGGTTTCCTTGGCAACTGATCCCTGCTGAACTGCTTGGCCCATTTAAACCTACATTTGATCACAATTTGTATATACAATATTTGAAACAAAGTCACCAAGTTAATGCTATGATTTCCCAGAGGTGCTCTACCCCTCAGACTGCGAGTCGTGCCAAACCCTGGCTGCACTGAGCCGTCTGCACCTGGGACTGAACGCCACAGAGTCTCAGCTGTCAGGTTTTCTGCAGTCTGTGTGTGACCATCACCCAAATGCCGTCCCCAAGGTCAGCTTATCATCTCCTACAAGAAATATCTACCACAAATGACCGAGATTAAAAAAAATAAATAAATAATACTCTAATTCCTACCAGTATATAAACGTTGTCTGATTCATTTATGCAACATTTCCATGTGTTGTGCTTACTTTAGTTGTTAAATTTAAGCTAATCAGGTGATATTTCTCTACAGTGCGATGCTTTCATCAGAATCTACGGATCTCAGCTGCAGAGGATTTTGGGAAACCAGATGGATGTTTCACATCCTTGTGAAGTAAGTTGAAGCTAACCATTTCCCTAAAAACAAGAGAGGAAACACGTCGTTGTGGTCGTACTTCTGGGTTTCTGTGGTAAAAAGCAGAAGAGATGCACTTTCAAAAGTCAACTTTTGAACACCACGACCAGTATTGATACCAAATATAAATATTAGTACACATCCAATAATCTATTACTATACAGCGCAACATGTTTCCCAAATATCTAAAATAGATTTTGGTTTAAACAGTATGGAGATGATTACATCAGCAATCGTGAAAGTAATAGATACATTTGGACATTCATGATTTCCCTTGAGTACATTCTCAGGATATTTTGTTCATCTGTCCTGCAGAAAACGGATCTTTGCAATTCCTCGAAGATGACGGAGCCACTTGGAAAGAATCCTTGTACTTGGGGAGCAAGCTACTGGTGCAAAGACCCGGAAACTGCTCACAAGTGTGATGTAGGTGAAATTCATAATTGCTAGTTTAGCAGATGATCAGCAGAAGAGTTTAATCTAAGAAAAAACCCAAATGATTATAGTGTACGTTAGCTGCCTGCAATAATCAATCTCAGCATGAAAGGGAAAGTTTCACAGCATCTAAACCTGATCCAGGCTTTTTGTCTTATATGGAAGATGGACGACTTCTCAATGATTTGTTCAAACACAACAAAGTCAGGAATCGAATGGCTCTACTAGAAATATTCAGTATTTACAGTGACCTCCCTCAAAACCAAGGAGATTTAACTCACTGAAAGGAAATTGTCCCATATAATTTGCAATATTACATTGGATACCATTCTGTATTACAGAGCCAAGTTCTCATCAGTATTGTTGTCTTAAAGTGACTACAAAACAAATCTGTAATATCCAAAACTAGGTATTCCCAAGACTTTTAAACAGCGCTGTACATTTATGCAGGTATCTGCAGTCTTGTATTCTGACATTCACAGTACCACTATTTTAAAGAAGTGTTTTGATTCTGTGCAACTTCCAGTTTCACATCCATTGTTTTGTTTTATTATACAGAAATGGGTCTTCTGTGAGAAATTCATGTGGAAGAATTAAAAGAACCCTCCAGGTCTGAAACGACACGTGAAGAAAGTACCAACTACAAGTGTTCAACAAACTATCAACTGGTAAATATTTTATAAATGTAATACTTTTTGTTTTTATTGTGGAAATGATTAATTCCCCCATGCGATTTCAGCTATTAAATAAATGTATCATGAATGTTTCTTCTTGCACTGAATTTGGTCTAAAATGTAATTTTCTGCAGGGATTTGTTTTGTGAACAGTGTTATTCTGTATATTCATTTGCTATAGTGAATGTAAATAAAAGGTCAGAAAACTGTCCCAGTCTAAACCAAGAAAAGAGGCATCTTTGAATTGTTGTATCTGTTCATCCTCATGCTTCACGGTTTGCTGGAACAGGTGATCACATACAAATAAAACTCTTGAGATCAAACTAAACTTGACAAAGACCAATGTCCATGAATTGTTTTCTTTAAAACTTTTAATTGGTAAAAAAACAAAAAAAAAACAACTGTGGGTAAAGAAGGAAAAACAAACATTTTCCTTCTTGTGGTTATAAAGAATGTCCTGACACAACTTCCATCTTATATTCTGCTCTTATTGTGAATCACTCAAGTACTTCCCTCTGTCTTATAGTATGGCGTATCCTGCATCGATTACGCCCCTGTGTGGTTGTTTGTGTCATCACTCTCTTGTCTCTTCCAAATCTGCGCAAAAGATAAAAAAGGGGGGGGTTGCCAGATTGTTAGGTTAAATGACCAGCACTGCTGCAGCTCAGCATACCAGTTTAACCACCCTGAATACATTTCAGCTCAGAAAAAGTCAGGAGGAAGCATACTGGAAGGCTTTACAGAAATCAAATGATCAGTTACCATATGATCTCCACAGATGTATAGCACGACTTTATATATGTTACTCATTACATGGTTTTAGAATTTTGAATTTCATATGAAAGCTACACAGCATTTTTTTCATTAGGTGTGCAGTTTTTGTAAATATTTACGTATGCATTCTTTTAAGATTTATCCCTAAAAATGATATCACAGTTAAAAAGTGGATGACAATATATATTCAGATTGTTATATCCGCAAGGAGTCTGGTGGTGGTGTCCACCTTCTAGTGTCTTTGCTATTTATTCAGAGATACTCAAAGGGAGAAAAACTGCATGATTATGCAAGAAATACACAAAAATCATTGTTAATTTGACACTCATTCCATTAGCTTAATTACTCATATTTAGAAAGATGTACACTCTGAAAATAATCCATAAGGTCTCCAACCAAGGATTGGCACCAATGGTTGCTTCTCAAACTGCCTTTGCACAGTTTTAGTGTTACAACAATCAGAGCGACTTAAACAAGTCAACAGGGAGTGACTTGTGTAGAAGAGTAAGTTAAGCTTTTGCCAAAGCCTGTTGGCTAATACATCTACCTTGCAAAGGCATGATTTGAGTGCCGTCTTTTGTTCAATTTCTAAGAAATAGTCTGTATCGACGATGTCAAACATGATTCAAATGGCTTAATATTCAATAACACGTGAGCTTAAAAAATAAAATACAATCTAGCACTAGCATGGAGCACCTGTGTCCCACTGGACTCACAGCCGTCTGACCAGCACTTATCCAGCTGTACCCTCCTATTTGATTTCTTGCTTGTGTCGTTCTCTCAGATGCAAGTGACTTTGGATAAAAGAGTCTGCTAAATAACTGTTGTAGTAGTAGTAGAGTTGAAATTTCAAGTATTTTATTGACTGCCCTATAAAAAGGGTTAAACCTGCTCAGATGGATTAGATTGGCTGGCCAAGACTTTTGCATATACTTGAACCCCAACGGGTGGGAAAAAGATGTTCCTGCATAACAAATTTAAATTTACCAGCCGTACATGTAGATTTCAAGGCTCTTTTTATAAAACACACTTGACAAATATGTAGTGGGGGTGAAATCTTAAAATAATTTGTGATCTTAAACGGTGCTGGATAATTTTTTTCCCCCCTTAATTTTTTTGAGACTCAAGACAAATTTACACCAGCACCTGAGACTGCTGGATATTTGAAAAAAAGTATAAGATATCACCTAAAATTGCAGGGAATCATTAAACTAAAAGCAAATGCAGTTAAAGCTGTAATGAACAATGTTTGGGTACTAAATTCAGTCCACTACTGCAGTTTCCAATATAGGTCAACACACAGTATTCAAATGCTGCGGCTCACTTCAGTTCAATTTATGTGTTAAGTCATCCAGGTACTGTACACAAAGGAATGCAGTCCAGTTAGGTAGAGTCACATTTAGTCTTTTCTAGTAAAGCGTTGTTTATTTAAAAAAAAAAGAAGCAACCTGTTCAAACACACCAAAGCGGGCCTACGAGGTTATTTACCTGGATGTAAGCCTCTGACAGCGTGATCATCTGTGGGAGAATGTCGATCACCTGCAGGTCTTGCATTTCATACCACTTCCCCGTCCCCTGGTTAAACACAATTCATGACAAACCATTTTCACATGAAACTGTTTTGGTACAACAACTGAAAGGATCTGAAAATAATAAACCATGTCTGCCTTTATCATAAATTTGAAGGTCTAAATGATAAGAGACCAAGTCCAATATTGTTCAAGAACACCAAGTAGCAAAACACAAAACAGCTGGGGTATTGCTTTGCTGATGTGTTTTTTAATTACCTGACATGTTCTAAAAAAAAAAAAAAAGCTGGAGTATTTTGCACATCCAAGTCATATCGAACATGTGTTAGCTGCACGAGGATTGTAGCTGCTGTATATGTGGCATCTGCTCTAACAAGTGAACCATATGTCACCACATAAGCAACAGTTCTTGACCTCTAAATAAAAACACAGAACTGGCCCAACTGTCAAGGGTTTACTAAACTATAAGAGCTCCTCCTCCCTCCTCGTGTGTTTTGATGTGATGGTGCCACATGACTCCGTGGCGCCAGGCAAACAAGCAGGATCAGCAAAGGAAAAAGGGGCTGCATGGCTACATTTTCAGACTGAAAATGAAATAATGGTGGCGTGCTGTATAAATTCTAAAAAGGCTGGAAGATACAGTAGTAACAGATTTATCCCAACATATGAAAAATTATATAAAAGAAAACAAGAGCAACAGAAAGATAGCTCTTTGTAAAGTGTTAAAGTCAATGCATTTACTGATTTACAAATATACAAAATATAATATGGCTCAAATTTGAATATAATTACCCTTATGGGTAACTGAAAGGAATAATGTATGATTATCTTTAAACTACAAGGGGATGTGCCACAGACTTAATTTTATTTAATTTTTTTTTAACTTTGGCTTTATGATAATTTTGTCTACTTTTTTATTAAAGAAATAAATCAAATCATGACAATGTAAAGGGAGAAATTGTTTTGTTAGTGTTATTTGTCTCTGAAGAAAAACATTTATTGTAAGGTGTTTCCTATTTTTACCTACACGCTTTGCCCACAAAAATACATTTAAAAAGGTCATGAAAATTCATTCAGATTTATCAATTTAATTATGTAAGCTCTTTAGTACTTCAAAAGTATCAGTATTGGTGATACTGGCTCTATATTTACTTGGTAATGGATTGATATCAAATCTTGCAGTATCACACACCATGATTGGTCCCACTGATGGATGAAACCACTCTAGTCCATACACTGCACCTAAAAGGCCATTTACAAATCACCATTTTGAAAAACTGACATTAAATTAGTTTATTCTCAATTAAAACGCTATAGCATAAGCAAAAAGATCCATAGCAAAGTGTAGATAAGTACATCAGTTCAAGTTATTTTGTGATTTGGCACCAGGAAGTATAGAAGAAGAAAAGAAAAATTAGACAGGGAAAAAGCAACGAGTTCGCAGTTGTCTATTTTAGTGTTCGCACTCAGTATTGATCAGTTACAAACATATTTGTTCCCATTAATGATTTACATCTATTATGTGAAAAAAAATATTCCCTGAGTTTAAGGAAAAAAAAAAAGTAATTATAACAGAAGTGTCAGAAATTTCTGGCAGCAACTTACATGATGGAGGACGTGTATTCTGTATGATCCTTCAGTGGGTTTCCCATCATGCACGACATTGGCAATCAGGTCATAAGTTGTGTTCTTCTCTGTAACTTGAGCCTCTTCTGTCAGGTACTCACGGAGATCTACATTCCTGGTAAAAAAATAAATAATAATATTTCATAATTAACCCAAACAAACAATTAGAACAAACCACACGTGGTACATAATAAAATAATTATGAGCAGCAATTACTATCATCAGCACTTCATGGTCACGTCAGAAACCAAAAGTCTTATTGTATGTGAATATGTCTTACGTGATTGGGAAGTTTACAATCGTGGGGTTCTTCTCCACAAAAAAGTTGTTCTTGGTGAATCTTTTGATGCAAAAGACGAGGTAAGGAGGCAGTTTAGTCAGCTGGAACCTTTTGAGAAAATTCTCTTTGTACGTTTTGTATTCCTGTGTTAAAAAAAAAAAGAAATTGTCACAATTAATTTTTGAAAGCTGTGTCAAGCTCATCTCCCAGATACAAGTTTAAGCTTGTACACCAGAATGTTACAGCAGATTTAATGGTAAACAACATCAAAGTCAGTAAAGGATTCAATACCTTCTCTGTGTTGCCGTTGAACTTGGACAGGATGTTGAAGAGCGGGACCTGTGGGATAATAAGCTGCTCCTTCTCATCTTTGTAAAGAGGAGCCGTTGGGAGGTCAAGGGTCAGAAACAGGAAGGTGGACTCAGACATCTGCTCCTGGTACTCATCTGTCAACAGCAGTGCCTCTTTTTCTTCTGTTGGCTGGAGAGTTTAAAGAAACACCAAGCACATCATAAAAAGAATCAGAAACAGGACTCACTGGATGCATTTCATGATAAAATAAAACGCATGAGAATAAAATTAAGTGTGTTTAAACTTAAGTAAAATACATTTGATTTATTTATTTTTTAAATCCTTCATACTCAGGTGTTAGTAAATACTTTCATTATAAAGAGCAATAAACTCACCAAATCGGGGTGGGGAAGTTTCTTGGAGAAGATCCGCATGGAGCCTTGAAATACTTTTGTAAGGATTGCTGAGAAGAAAAAGAAATTGAAAGTCAAGCTAAATTATCCTCAGTATGTTCATGCTTTAAAAACCAAATCTAAACTCCAAAATCACAACATAAATAAGAGAAGCCAAAATATAAAATGTACCATAAATGTTAAATAAGCTACTGTACAAGCTTTCCCCCCCCAGACATTTTAAACCTCAGGAGTGAAAAGCCTACTCACATGGCTTCTTCTTTGTGCCTCCGAGAGCACCATGTAGAGCATTTAAGAACCATGTCATAAAGTCTACCGCATCACCTGCAGACCAAAACAATGATCAATCAACACCAAAAACTCATGTCCAAACAAAAATAATAGTGTTAAAAGCACATTGGAGCCCATTGTAAGAGTACAGTTCACTGCATCAGAAAAAAAATCACCTTGCTTTGTGATTTGGAAGTTCTTCTTGCTGCACAGCACTACAGCCTGCAGCATCTCATGGGGAGAAACGTGGGCCTTGAAGTTTCTTGGATTCCAAAGTTTGCGCATCAGCTCACCAAACCTTTGCACCAGAAGAAACATGATGTCCCCTGGCGGCCTACGGATTCCTCTGTAGTTTTCCTCCTCCAGGAAGTAGTTTCGCAACGGGGGGACATTGGAAAAAGCCTAGATAGCCGAGGTAAATGTGAGACATTTGGTATTATTTGAGTTTATGCCAAAAATCCCAATAATATCTACACTGTCAATGTTTAATACCTGTAATACCACATTGGCATAGTCATTGGCTTTGATATTGTTAAGTCCCACAATGCCTGGCAGGTAGGTTGTTCCATCATAGGCTCTGTACAGTTTACCCTGCTTGTCCAGCCCTGCAATGTGCTGCTTGGTGAAAGTGGGCTTCAACACATACTGATGTAGAAGAAATGGCAAGACATTAGTGACACAAAACTTAAGTTTCATAAAAACAATCTTGACTGTCTACAGAATAAAATAATATATATATATATATATATTTATATATATATATATATATATATTAAAATCAACAATGTGCCAATCATAGAAAGAAAGAAAACACTGCCATTGTTGATAATATTGTCCAGCAGGTGTGATTGATTGTGTAATGAGTGAGAGCAGAACTGACTATTTTGGACAACCACATTGTGTTACACAACTCAACAATTTAATAAACTGTTAAATAACTAAATAACAGCTTCCTCCCATGTGAAAATGTTATTGTAGAGACATCCAAAAACAGTATTTATTTATTTATTTATGGAAAATGCCTGAATTTTGTTGAAATCAACCCAAACAATATGATGTAAAGAAGAAAGTTAAATCATTCTTCTTTCATATCATTGCATTCATTTAAATTTTGAAACAATGCCAAATGTATACTTTTACTACTAGTAGTCCATGGCCAGAGCCCAAAATTTCACTTGTCAGACCACCCAGTTTGTGACATCAGCCTAATGGCTGTTATAGTTTCATAGGAGCCCAATGATGCTCTTCTAGTTTAAGGCTCACAATGACCTGTAACAATGATATATTATGGGTATATTATACATTTCCTGAATCCTTATGGTCCTGTGAGTATTCCAGTTTTTGTATGTTGTGTCTCTGTTGTTCCTAGATGACACAGGGCTAAAAGATAGTACCGGTATATCATTTAGGCGAAAATGGTGTAAAAATGTGTGTTGTTTATAGTTTAAAGAGCTGCAGTGACCTCTATGTTGGTCAGAAAGATTCACATCTTAGCTTGAATGAATGCTTAAAACGTCCCCTTTAAAATGATACCAAAGACAATATTGTGAAACAATGACAGATATCCTTTACATGAGTCTAAACCAGGATATGCACCAGCATCTAAAATGTAATTTTCTGAAGGGGGTGGGTGATTTCATGAGCTGATAACTCTGATCCAGCTGCCACTCAGGAAGAGTTATCATACCAAAATATAATCTATGGACGTGGATCTTTTCAAAAATTATAAGCAAGTTTTGTCACCTTGAGTGGTACTGACATCAAGTCTGGCCCATGGACTATAGGTTCATAGAAGCAAATATTGCACAGCACCTAACAATATGACAATATTGAATATAACACAATCATTGCTCACCGTGATATCTTCCAGTGACGAGTCAATGATCTCATAGTTATCAGGCAGACAGTAAAACTTGAGTGTATGCAAGTTGAGGAACACATGATGGGTGAACTGGACACTGTGCGTGTAAGCGTGAGACTTCAGACCTCTGCCTGCAAGAAAACCAACACGAGTCAGTCCACCTGCATCAATGTATTTGATTACCTACAGCACACAGTCCTGTCATTACCCTACCTTGAAAGTACTTCCCACATATGAGGCAAGCATAAACATTAATGTGGGAGAGAGAGATTGAGCAAAGCTTCTCAAAGTCGAAATCCAGCACACTCCTGCAGGAAGAGCAGAAAAAACATCATCAGGGTGAAAGGAACATATGTTTTTTGCCTTTTCTTTACCACTATCGTTTAGTAATTTTTTTACATATAATTCTCAAATACATTCATATAATACTAGACGGATTAATCATCTTCATCTTCCTTTTTATAAAACTAAACACTGCCAGTTTTCCCTCAGATATCGCGGTGTACAGATATGGAACTTCAAATCTCACATTATTTCATTTTTCATTTCATTTTATCTTTATTTATTCCATATCATGGAAATAGTTCACATATGTTCCATTCCATGATGGAAAAGGGGCAAGAAGAAGAAAGCCTTATATACCAAGCCCCTTTCTCAAAAAAAAAATAAAACAATTCATATGAAGATGGTCTGTCCGTCTGTTCAACAATCACTACTTATATAATACAAAAAAAAAAGAAATAATGAAAAAACAAAACAAAAAAATAAGAAAACATACACACTAACTCACCAACAATATTATTATTATCAAAAGCTCTGCTTCTCTAAAGATTTTTAAAAGAAATGTATCATCTCATTTAGTTCACATTTAAAAAATGTCACAAGTTTTTATTATTATTATTTTTTGTGTGTTGATGATCTGTAACTACTGTATGTAGTCTAACCTTCTTTGTTCTTTGTTTATAGCCCTCGTCTTGTTGTGTTTTGATTTTTGATTTTTTGTAATTACTGTTTTACTTCCTAAATTGAGGGGAGGTCCGCTGCATAAGCCTGTTGGCTTTTTGACCTCTCCTGTCACATTTGTTTTACTATTTTGATTGCAAGTGTTACTTTTATTGTGTGCAAACTAATAAAATAAAAAATAAAGGTGCTAACTTAAGCCTGATTTATGGTTCCGCGTTACACCTACGCAGAGCCTACGCCGTAGGCTCTGCGTAGGTGTAACGCAGAACCATAAATCAGCCTTTAGCATTTAGCATTAGCAGCACACATGTCCAGCTGCTCTCACCTGTTGATCGTGTCCAGGTAGGGGCAGTGGCGGCTCCTCCGGTCCTCTACTGGAGCTCCTCGGCCCGGTTTCACCGTTACTGCAGAAACACGGGAACAGAAGAGCGAAAATCAACCAGAATGTATCACAGTGAACTAGCCACACATGCTAGCTGGAGATGGCTGTTTATACACCTATATGTGCTGCAGCCACGCTTGTTTGAATTAAAGCTGTACTTGCAGAGCCCCCGCTGCCAAACACATCACTTATATCCGTACAGACTCCACTTTAAAAGAACTACTCGTTAACACGCTGGAGATAAATCACCTTCTTCTTCGTCGTCGTCCACCAAAACTTCAGGCTCCCGCTTCCTCTTCACAGAAGTCATTGCAGCAGATGACTTGGTTTTGAACACAAAACCACATATAAAACACGATTTGTGGGTTATTTGTGAGTTATTCGTGAGCTCTGTGTGAGTTCGACCGGTTCTGACGGAACAACGTCCAAACCCGCGCTGGTCGGGGGCAACCAGCAGCTAACCCGGAGTTTGAAAGCAGCTCTTTACCATATTTCATCCATGAGATCACTGCCAAAACCATTCAGTCACTAGCATATACAGGACTGTCTCCGAAAATTAGAATATTGTGATAAAGTCCTTTATTTTCTGTAATGCAGAAATGTCATACATTCTGGATTCATTACAAATCAACTGAAATATTGAAAGCCTTTTATTATTTTAATATTGCTGATCATGGCTTACAGTTTAAGAAAACTCAAATATCCTATCTCAAAAAATTAGAATTTTCTGGGAATCTTAATCTTAAACTGTAAGCCATAATCAGCAATATTAAAATAATAAAAGGCTTGCAATATTTCAGATGATTTGTAATGAATCCAGAATGTATAACATTTTTGTTTTTTTTAAATTGCATTACAGAAAATAAAGAACTTATCACAATATTCAAATTTTCTGAGACAGTCCTGTATATAAAGAGTGTTTTTTTGCGTTTGCTCACTGGTAAATGGTGCAGATTTCTGAGTGTTTCATGTAAAGTCCTAACTTTGTGTGAACCTGGTGTGAACTCCGGGAAAGCTACAGTTGGACAACTATATACCGTTAGCTAGCAATTAGCTTATTGTGGGTTCTGTGATTGAGGCTTGTTGTAAGCAGTCGCTCTACAAACACTGCCCTCGTACTGGCAGTTTGGACGAAATGGATATTCTGAGCGATAATGGCGAGCATGATCTGAAATACAAGCCCGGGTCCCGCTTGGATATGAGCCACGGCTTCCTGCACCATATCCGGAGGAACCAAATCGCGAGGTGACTCCTGCTCCTGAATCTAGTAACAAGAACAAGAACATCTACACCAGATAATGTTCTACTGGTAGTTCAGCACATGGTTCATCAGGGTCAAGGGGAGTGATAACTGCACCGGGTTTAAGTTTAAACACCAAATGTAAGGGAAGGTCGTCTGGGCCTTTTGGTCCAAGTTATTAGTGTAAATGAGACAACCTAGGATGGATTAGTCAAAGTTGTTTGGTTTATTTAAAAGGATCCCCATTAGCTGACGCCAAACGACAGCTAGTCTTCCTGGGGTCCAAACGTTAACATACAGGACTGTCTCAGAAAATTTGAATATTTTGATAAAGTTCTTTATTTTCTGTAATGCAATTAAAGAAACAAAAATGTCATACATTCTGGCTTCATTACAAATCACCTGAAATATTGCAAGCCTTTTATTATTTTATTAATACTGATCATGGCTTACAGCTTAAGAAAACTCAAATATCCTATCTCAAAAAATTAGAATATTCTGGGAATCTTAATCTTAAACTGTAAGCCATAATCAGCAATATTACAATAATAAAAGGCTTGCAATATTTCAGTTGATTTGTAATGAATCCAGAATGTATGACATTTTTGTTTTTTTAATTGCATTACAGAAAATAAAGAACTTTATCACAATATTCTAATTTTCTGAGACAGTCCTGTACAAACTCAAACATTACAATGTCAATTCATAGAAATACAATTCTAAATAGAATCACAAATAAAAACAAGAAACAACATCATACATATCATGTAAACTTATAGTGATGTCAACAAATACATTCTTAGTTTCTGTTTAAAACTAACCTTTCTTTTAATGTCACGAACTTCACCTGGAAGACTGTTCCAATGTGTAACTGATCTGTAAAACACTGTCCTCATAGATTCAGACCTAGGTAAGGGTAATCTGACCACTATTTGCCCTCCGAGTGTTGTATGAATGAGTGTCTGAACAGTAAGTTATTTTATTATAAAGAAATGTAGGAATTTGAGTGTTAATGATTCTATGGAAATATGTAAGCACACTAGCAGTTAGCCTATCCTCAACCCTCAGCCAGGAGAGACGTTCATGCATTTCTACAACACTTGTTCTTGATGAACAAAGTTGTTTTCTGTATTACATTTAAAGCACTCTGTTTGACTTAAGAGTTGTAGAATATATACACATATTTCATGTGAATACTTAACAATCCCAAAGTTTGAAATAAATTGAACTACCATAAGCAAGAAAACACCAGATAACAAAGAAAACTAAATAAATAAAAGCTGTGTTTGCACGACAGAGCTCAAAAGTTGCGTTCCGTATTGAACCAATACGGACACATATTATGCTCTTATTTATTGATGTCATAATCTACAGGTGAAGTTCGGAAAATTTGAATATATTGCAAAACTATTTTCGTAATAAACTCAACTAAAGGTGGAACAAATATATATTATTTCCCACTACATTCAAAGTGAGATATTTCAAGCCTTTATTTGTTATAATTTGGATGATTATGGCTCACAGTTTATGAAAACCCCAAATAAAAAATCTCAAAAAATTAGAATATTTTATGAAATCTATAAACTATTCAATCATCAAAATTATGACAAATAAAGGTTTAACATATCTTGCTTTGCATGTAATGAGACTATGTAATATATTAGTTTCACCTTTTAAGTTGAATTATTGAAATAAATTAACTTTTACACCATATTCTAATTTTCCGACCTTCACCATAGGCTATATTTATATTCACCTGCAGACAGTACTGGCTGATGTGGACATGCATAGCATAGGAGCATAGGCTATTTCAGTTGCTAGTATGGTTGGCTGTCTGTACAGTCAATCAAGTTCAGTGCTGGGTCAAAGACGTGACGCTTACTTTTTCTGTCCGATGGAACTTTCTACCTAATAATAAACATAAAAATGAATAAAAAATATAACATGTATGTCTAATACATTCCTTCTACATGTGCCCACTCTTATTTTATTTAAACATGTTGGTTATTGGTCATTTTCTGCCATCTGAAGTGTGAAAACATCATGTGGGGTGACCGTCCGGCCTTGACTTCTGTTTGGACAACTGGTTTTAAATCACATTAAAACAATTTAAAAATAATGCTTGCCCTATTGGGCATACTTTCAAACTTGTTTTAGATTTATTGACAAAGTTATGGAACATTTGTACACACATTTCAATCATAATACACAAACTTATCTTGTCCGAATATGTTCATTGTCTGAATTATCATCTGGGGTGACCATGAAAAAAATACAATTGAGGGACTTTTATATTGACAATCATCTCAAAGAGGATGTTGCATCAGCCAGTTACTCCATGAGGGTCCCAGAGAGACAACCTGCAGGTCAGTAGTCTCTCTCTCCTTTACAAATAAATCCTCTTTCTAACTGCTGCAGTGTATACGTCACATTTTGATATCATGTGGGGTGACCACCCTATTCATTTTGAGATAAATGGTCGCCCCAAATGACGGTTTAAAGGTTTAAAAACACTAAAATACCTTTGTTTGAAGTTTTCACATACATGTATGTGTACACTACATTTCAAATGTTTGGAAAATGGCCAAAAATATCTTTATTTTAAGTATTTTAAAAATGGGCTACTCAAAGGCCTTATACGTCTTTGACCCTGCTATTAAAGCACTTTAAACTTTAAATCAAAGCATTTTGTTTTTTCATATAAAATAAATACATTTCTATGCATTTTAGAGGTTTTGGGGATGTCCCTTTTTTTGGCGCCTGCGCTGCTGAAATCGGGGCGTCCCTTATTTCTATTTCTGAAAGGTGGCAACCCTACCAATCAGGCCAGACTGGAAACAGATTTCGAGCAGTCTTTTTTAAATGATCAAGGCTCTGGGCTACTTCACAAATGTGTGTCTGCCACCTGCACGGCTCTTTCACCAGCTTTAAGAGCCTGCTCTGGTGTAGGATTGACCAGTAGCAGCTGATTCACGGACCTCCATGTTCTGGCTGGAGTGCAAGGCTGTACAAGTTCATACAAGTTTACCACCAAGTCCATGGGAAAATATTTACAGATAGAAAACTTGAGTTAGTTTAAAGTGTCACACACTTAAGGATAAACTAAAATGTCCAGTTATTGTTTTTTTTTTTTTACATCAGCCATGTGACTAACATTCCTGCTATATTATTTGTGTAATGGTGCAATGTTTGGCTTTCATTTAAAGAGATGATTATGATAAAGAAGTAAAGAACGCCAAAGAACTTCAGCGGCGGAGGCACACAACAACCCCTAGAAGACCCCGTCGACCTGACATCCAAGTGTATAATCCCAGACAAAGACGTAAGATTGATGTGATCCTTTTTAGGTTTGTCCTGATGGCGACATTACTCAAGGAAGAATAATGTTTGTGTGCTTCCTCTTTGCAGATGTTTCTGAGCCAGGGAACAGTGCTGATGCTGAAGAGGGGAATGAGAGCGGGTCAAGCACAGAAACCGAAACCCATGGGACTGAACTCTTCTGGCTTGACTATCAGGCGGACTCTGGTACCATTACATCCTTCCTTGTGCACAAGGTTAATGCACATGCCTTTGCTTGAAGTTCTAGCTCTTTGATTTGAGGTCTTTTGTTTTAATCCCTTTGCATTGTTTTTATTTTTCAAGGAGGATGAACCTGAGAAGGTGGCAGAACGTGTTGCGGAGAAGAACATCCTGAATTCCGCCATGAGGGCAGCTCTAGAAGTTCGAATTCGAAAGGAAATTGACAAAAGACGAGACAAACGCTGAATTATGTTCTCAAACTGAAAATTATAATGACGGATGCAGACGAATGCAATGCTGCATTTGCAGTTCAGATCCCCAAATCCTCCACAACTTTGACATTGTTGTGTGAAAGGGGTATGGTGAGGACTCTGCTATTATTGCAGTGACGATAGAGCCATCATTTGCTTTTCAAGGAGAAGGGAAAGCATTTATCATCTCTTGATGTTTACATTTTTTTTATTTATTTATTTCTTTTATTTTTTTTACCAACTATGGATTGTTACATTATATCTCAAGCCACAACACTCAAATGTAGCTTTTGACAGAGAGCCCAGGAAACCTTCCTCCTCAGTTCATCAGGTTTTGAGTTTTTTATTTAAAAACGATAATTCTGTACACAAGATATACAGTTACGATGGTGTGCTATCAAAGGAGAATCAGCAATATCAGCAATATCGTTTATTTTCTTAATTCTGAACATCTTTTTTTTTGTCTTCTTTGTAGGTGAACCCTCAAAATGTGTTAATGTGGCAACTGTGCTTTAAAATTTTGAATGTTCTAATTTATTTTGATTTATTGAGAGACATATTTTTGATACTGTAATTGGAGAACAAAACTTTACATATAAAATTTCATATGCATAAAAGCCATTTTGTGCTTTCCAGTTGTGTCTGGATGTGCAATTTATGATACTGACCAGCCATAAAATGCGAATGTGTTTTTCTTACCATCTTGATATTATACATATTTTGTATGTTCGTTAAAGACAAAATACAGGTTAACACATTTATGTACTACAATTATTTTTATCCTGAAATATTTAGTGTTTTTAAAACATTGGCACCAATGAAACTAATCATTTGGCTTCAGTTGACCCACATGCTTCATGTCTTGTCCACAGCAGGTGGCGCTATCAAACAGCTTTATAACTGAACTATATTTATGTGCCTTAGCAGTTGTTGTTTTTTTTTACCAAGTTTTCATTCTTTTGTTTGGTGAACCTGCATTTTATGCATGGCCTCAATCCATTACTTAAAGGTAAAACAGTAAATGTAGAACTGAGGAGCTGAATTTGAATATTTGAATGACAGGTTTGTAGCAGGGAGTCTTTGTGCCACCTAAGTTGCGACTTTACTACTCTTCTACTATTTCTAATAATGGTTCAAATTTTCTGATAAAAACAAATATGAATATAGAGTTACACTTTTGAATATCGAATGGGATATTGTTTGCTGCATGAGTGATGAACTGTAGACACAAGATAAGAAGTTATTGTGACATGAGCCAGGGTGACCTCCTCCTATGTGCAGGTCGACCAAGAGATTTGATATTTTACATGTGCACACAGGACTCGTGCACATGTAGGAGGTGGTTTCACTTCAAACTAAAATATGAATATTAGTTAATTTTCTTACAAAAAAAAAACTGATGTCAAGAGTCAAGCACTTTTAATATTTTTTAGATGATTGTTTTCCCACATGTTTTGCAAGGAGTAGTTAATTATCAGCATATTTTCTCACCAGAAACAACCGTGCAAGCTAGAACCGGTTTGTTGAAAGACCTGCCTCCGGTCAGATTCTCAAGACTTGTGAAACACGAGCCTGACTTGTGCAACACATTTCTTGCAAAATAACAGGACATGTGATTATAGATCATTTACACGTACAGGTGAAACCTTTAATTGGAAAGGCTGTCACTTTTTTTTAAATTTAACAAAAAAGTAATAATGTCTCTGCGTGGGTCAAACAGCTCCCATTCAATATTGAAATCACTATGTGTGTGTTAGGAGGGAACAAAAAGTTCCACTATCATTGTCTGGCCATGGAAAAACACTATGTTGATTTTACTGTACTTTTAGGGCAGACAATCTGTTGATTCATACCATGGCGAGATTTAAACTCATTGTTTTCATTAATGCTTGAAAATATGCAAACTTCATCCTCTAGCCAAAAGGCGGGCCAAGTCTTTACAGTGTTATGTAAAACTTTGCCAAGGCAGACAGGGGTCCGGAAAGCTATTGGAGCAAAGGAAACACTCCCCTTCTGACTGTCAACACCCTCCTGCAGCTTTCCTCATTCCACAGCAAGCACGTGTCTCAAGTTAGGAGACCATGAACACTCTCACATGTCTCCTGCTCAACAGAATACTTCCAGTTTTTTTTTTCCCCTCAATTTGCTGATAATGTACCAATCACAGCTCACACCTTTACAACCACCACTACTAGTTCAACTCCACATATTAGCTCATAGCCTGCAGGGAAACACGTTTTTGAAAGCATGAAAATTAGAATTTTGTGAAAACCCGCTTAGGCAGCAAATATTTGGCAATACTTTAATTACAATCTAATTTGGCTCATTTTACACATACTAATGACACGTGTCACTACCAGACTCAAAAGGTTGTGGCAAAGGAGGGAGACCACACATGATGTTCAATACAGCACCATAGATTTATTGAAGAAACGAACTGTATGTAGATGGTCTATCAATAAGTCAGGGTGGAAGCAGTATCTGCGCGAGTGGGGAGTGTGTGTGTGTGTGTGTGTGGATGAACGAAAGAAAACCAACAAAAGATGCAAACGGAAGTCAGCCAGCCAGGGGAGAGCCAGAGTGAAGCCTGAAGCCCTGATTTATAGACTCTGGGCCCAGCCTGCTCAGGTGTGCTGCATCTCCAGATCATAGCTCTTCCCATCCACCTGCTGCAGCAAACAAGCACAGCCAGAACTGGGGCAGAATAGAGGCCGTCACACATGAAAAAAACTATGAGTGGATTTTTAATTCATCCCAGTCAAATGAATCAGCCTCAGCTATAGGTTTTGCATAAAGTGCCCTGGATTTTAGAATGGGTTGAATACAATGACACACTGAACATAGAACCACGTTAATAACAGGTCAGAGATTATTGTGGAACCATGAACCACCATCATACCATGTTATAATCAGATATTGGACACCTAGGACACCTAGTCAGAACTACTGACTAAAAAAATATCAAGGTCACCCTTGGATATGTAAAAAGCAAGGTGTATGAATATACATAGCTATCCTGTTACACTTGATGTATGTTTCCAATGGGTTTCCTTTCACTTTGCTGTATCTTCATGTGAGAATGGTTGCCAAACCAAAATCAGCTCAAAGAAGTTTGTACACTAACAGTTTAAAGTGGAATAATTCATCAAATGGAAGATACTAGAGGAGGAAAGAATGAGCGTCATTTCAGTTTCCTGTGAAGGTACAGTACGCCGCAGCAACCTCCCACTCACATTGCATCAGCTGTCACCTAATACTTAAAACAAATCCTACTGACCTGAGCTGAGCAGTTTGACCTACTTCAGCCTTTCACACTGTAAGAACTGCATTAAATGTGAGAAACTTGACCGTGAGACAGTCCTTCCATCATAATCTTGCTTCGATAGTGGTTTGTTTGGTCTCATGTGAGAGCTAAGCACAAGTGGTGGCCATGTATCTCTCTGTTTTGGGAGGGGGAATGAATGTTTTGGTTGGGGGGGGGGGGGGGGTTGTATCATAGAGAAAGAAATCTCACTATACACCTCATCAGAGTGAAAGAAAAGTTTAAGCAAGTAACATAAGCCAAAATGACTCCATATCACCAGTAAAAAAAAATCAAACATTTCATCAGTGTGTTTTTTGTGTGTACCAGTGGCATTTCCCTGTAGTTGAAAACCCCCATCACTGGTGCTGCACTATTGTAGTGGTCAGTGATCCTATCCCTTCATGGCAGTGGAAGTTTAGCCTGCACCCTGAGACACTACCATTCAGTTATAAATAGGCTTTCAGTAGTGGAAATGCACAGCTGCTGTAGCTGCTCTGAGCTCTTTGATGGTGTTACTCGAGTATCACTCATACATAGCTGGGTGTACTGTAACTGTAGTCATTTACAGCGCCACATTTAAGGGTGAAGAGGTAAATACTTAAGGTCATAAAAGGGCATAATGAAGGAAGATGTTTCTAAATGAGATGACAGATGTAGTGTTATTTCTGTTCATGCTATTCTGTTGCTCTGTATCTTTTCAGCAGTTTTGGTCTACTGTGGGTGTAGGATGTCATGAACACTCATGTTTCAAGTTTGAATTTCAGCCTCAGAACATCTCACAATGACAAAAATGCATAACAAAATAAATTTTATCTGTGGAGCAGATTTAACTCAAGTAAATATAACAAGTTTACAAAAATATAAAATGTTTTAATGCTAACTGCATGTCTTCAATTCCTAACTCCTAATCATTTGGGAATGACTGGAACTGGAAAAAGAGTATTGGAAACTTTTCAAGTGATATGGGTCTAGAATTCGGTTATTCAGTATATAGTTGGCTGACAAACACCTAACCATCCCTCTTACCTCTTACCTGCATTTGTGACAAAATCCGCTGTGTTGAATGTTAAAATTGTCATATTAAAACATTGATATTGTAGTAGCAAGAGAGACAAACTGCAACATTTTCCACTGTGGTTCAGTGTAGCCATTATACTTGCTGTGGTTGGAGACTAGGAGCTATTTTGAGAAATTTGTTCAAAATTAAATGAACCTGTTGATACCATAACCAACACAAATCCAGAGACCTCACTGAGAGAACAGTATCTGGATGGCTTCCCTTCAATATTACCTTGTAATTGTATTTCAGCAGTTGTATCAAGAGGTTTGGGAATACCTGAGGCAAATGACACATCATAAAGGTGTCGCTGTGCTGGTACACGTTGTTCCTTATGGGGAATATTAAAGAGTGTTTGCTACAGGGGTTACATATTAAACAATTTAACAATTTAAACAAAAATACAGATAAAAGTTGTTTTTCTTTGTACTACAGCTACAAGCAAATGTTTAACATTGAAATATTTAACTGACTGACAAGAACTGGCCTGTCTTCACAGCCCGAACTTCGTACATATTCCACCTCTCACAGCAATTAACATTTTTGTAATAATTTCTTTTTAACTCGTGGTGAGATGTTTTCTGTGAACAGGTTCAACCAGCCAGACCAACTTAAAACAAGTAACACAGCAGGATACTATTACACAGAAAAACATACAGGGGACATTACAGTGTAAGTTTAACTCTGAAGTTACTCCTTGAAAGGTTTAAAGATCACAAAGTATCATTGCACAAGCCTACACATCCTGTAAGGCAGGGGTCTTCACTACCGGTCCTCAACGGCCTGTGTCCAGCATGTTTTAGATGTCTCCCTGCTTCAGAACACTGTGATACAAGTAGCTGTGTCATCATCAGACTTGTGCAGACCTCGATAACCTGCTAATTATGACTATTAATTAGAATCAGGAGTATTAAAGTAGAGAAACACCTAAAGTGTGCAGGACACGGGCCCTCGAGGATCCCTGCTGCTGCTGCATGGGATTTATTCAATCTTGCGATTGCACTGTGTAGTGGATAATGGAGGCTTTTTCTTCCTGGTAATACGCTCAATCTGTGTGCAACGTTTTCAGTGGTTAATAATCACCGCTGCAGTTTGATCAACAGCTAAATCCCTTCCAAATGAACTAAACCTTAAACTTCAAGGTAAATCTTTAAACTAACATTTAAAGATTTGTCCAGAATTGCACACACAAATAAAATAGCTAAGACTAAAGTAACACTATGATGAATTTGCTTCTTAACATTAAGGATTTATTAATGCAGACCAGTATATTAATAATGTTATGTTAATCTTGCTCCTTAAACAGAAATTATTCTTTCTTTTCTTTTTTTACAGTTCTTATTTACACATTATGTTCGTCCCTTTTGGACAGCAGCAGCATCCCCATCTTATCATGGGGATAGTTTGGCTTGAATTGTGATCCGTCGCTTAGGTCACCAAGAGCTATATAAGCAGATTTAAAATCTTACCATTTATTTGTTGAGTTGCAAAGAATCAGTACATTGAGACCAAAGGTACCCCTGAACAATCAGGTCAATATATTTCACACTACAATGTCCCTGTATTGTTGAATTGTTAAAGTGCAGAGTGAGCATACCGTAAGTGCCAACAACCTTTTCTCAAAGTTTTTCCCAGTCTTACAAACAATAAAGCCAAAATATAGCCAGTGTGTGGTGAGAAAACACAGTAACATGATGTGAGTGTTGGTCCCAGGAGATAGATCTGACCTTGTCGCCTCTTTGGTCCTGCACCCACAGCAATAAGACAAAGAGCAGTAAGATAAGACAAATCTTTGTTTGCTGTCCTTGAAAAAGTTAGATAAACCTAAAAGATATGTGATTCCAGACAAGTTCCAACAACCTTTCGCAAACTGTTTGGCTTTTCAATCAATTATTCATCTACAACTTTGAGTCATTTCCATCTATTTAAGAGATGGAAGTAAAATTATAGGCAAATTATTCAATTCTGCTTCCAGAAGTAGTGCATGTACTTCATGTGAAATACGTACTCTGCTCCCACGTTAAAAAGGTTTCTACATGTGATTCAGACGATTTACATATCAGGAGATCATCACCTAGTTCTGATCAGGTCTTTAAAATTTGGTAAATAAAATATCATAAAGATCCCATATTTCAGTGCATTATTATTTATTTAACAAAAGTGTAAAACAGTGTGTGAAAACTAAGCACAGTGTTAAGCTTGATTCATGCGGCTTCATCAAAACTGTGCAGATTTGATATAAATGCATTTATTCCACCATTCTCATGCTCGCTTCATTCTGTAATTACACAGCCAAATGCTACTTCGTGCTGAGCCTCAGTGCTCAGCTTCCTTTTGTTTGCTTCTTTCATATACCTCAGATATGGTGAGACAGTTTTGACTTTCTGTGATATTGTTTGAGCTGATAAATGTTCAACAGCAGTTACTTTTACTGAAATTACAGAAATCCATACATCTGGTTTGAATATGGAGAACAATTCAATGCAACCTCGTGTACCAATCACTCTTGTCACAATCTTTGTTGACCTGACCTATAGTTTACATTTCCCGGAGAAGCTGAAGCAGGCTACAGCTCTGCGTACAGCATGGTGTCTGTAGCCACACTTATACCGTAGGCACTGAGTTGACGTGATTAAGTATAATTAAGTATAAATCCTGCTCTCATAAGATTTAAAAGGATAAGTAGCAGACAGCAGCGTCTAACAGATCATCGTATATGTTTGAGCACTTCTATGAAAGCAGAGGTATCAGATTGTTTTAAGTATTATGGTGTGTGTTAACACAATGGCAACAAGGGAAGACATCAGCAATGATACAACAGAATCAATTGCTCCTTTTCATCAAATGTAAATTCCAACTAACTTATTACAAGAGGACAGGTCCGAAGAGGGAATATCCCAGAGTTCACCCCAAGGTCAGACTCAATGCTCTGAGAAAATATAAGGGGGGAGGAAAGCAAGCAAAAAATATAAAGCACATAATGTAAAGGTATCAGGCACATTAAATGGACAAAAAGTTTAAAATCATTACTGTGTAGTTAGTATAAGGTGATGGAGGGGTAATGACATGCTTTTTTTTGTGGCCACATGACCTGGATCACCTTGAAGACGTTGAATCAGCCAATAACTCTTCTGACCATCAAACTATACGAGACTTACGAGGCTGTGAGCATAGCTAATTTGGATCACTTATACCATATCAGATTCATCCAGTAGCTCTGTTGATCCATGAATTAAGAAAGGTTGTTTCAGAGCGCCAGTGGTGCCAGTCAAGTGGCTGTGACCAGCATTCATATTCTGCTGTTGCTAATCTCTACTTTCCAATCCAAAATTCACTTCAAAACCTGCATTTTCATGTCAACTAGAGAGCTGGTGGTAAATTGTTAACTGCACATAAAGAGACAAGAGAATCAGATGCTTGAATAAAGAGTTTGACACCTAAACTACAAATGATTAATTGGAGTTGCAAATGTCAGCATAGTAACTACTCATCAGTAACTCCAGTCTATGTACTAGAAAATGCCATTCAATCTAGATGCTAACCTTGTTTGATTAAACTGTAAATTTTGTATAATCCTTAACAGATTTGTTTTGTGACACATGTAATATGTATACTGTATTTTGGACATGGTGGCAAACAGCATAAAAGCAAACAGTACATGAAAACCACAAATGTGACAAAAATGCTATTGATTTTTACCATTAAATATTTATTTTATATAAGGATGCATCTTCAATCCTTAAGATGAACCCTTCATGTATAATCATGTTAATAATCCCTGACATGAGCACTTGAGCCAGTCATGTAAATCTGCCAAATTTAGCCGTACACGTTTTTATTTACAGTACCTGCCAAATGACACCACATAAATACTCAAAATCTGTAAAAACGCAAAAAACAAGGTGTAGAAATGTACCTGACAAAACACTTAACATGTTTGATTAACCATTATTTGTTTGAAATAAGAACTGAAAGATGTGACTAGTATGTAGTCGATTCTGTTGCTTGTATTCTAAATCTTGTTGCATATGATTTCCTGTCAAGGATTTACATATTACATGCTAGTGTTCTTTGGTAACATTGTTTTAAGTTTAGGCTAAAACAGATGGATGACTGTCAAAAAGCACTATGAACTGTTGCAGTCCCCTAGTTATTACAATGGGAGACCATTTTTGATCGTAATATCTTGATTATGTGGGCCACAAACCATTTTCCTGGACAAGTAGATCTCCAAATAAATTGAAGACCTTTGACACACATTCAAAGGCTGCTCAATCTGTTTATTGCTTTGTTTTCCTGCTAGTATCTACTTATGAAAACAGGAATTTAGTCAAAGCTTTGATCAGTATTTTCCTTGATATGTCAATTATATTTTAGTTTCAGACCCTTTTCCTTCTTAGAAAGACTAACAGCAGCTTTCATATTAATGCAATATAAAAACCTTGTCAAGGCCGTTTTTTCCAGTTTATGAGTCACTTGAAAAATATGCTACCTAAACAGAGTGCACAACACACTGAATATTTTCTATATTATTAAAGAGGGACATTACTGCTCTGGAACCTTATTACAACCATGGAGGTTAAACTGGCATGACACGACCTTGCATCTCATTGATGCAGGCCAGTGGCTGAAAATGGATCTATAAAGCACTTTTCTATATACACCACAACACTTTACAAGAAGAAGAAAAAAAAAAAAAAGACCCATCAAGACCAGAACTTGAAATGAAGTGTTTATTACAGAGCATCAGGAAACAGGTCTATACATGAAGCATATATGATCTACTTGTTCCTCTGGGGAGGTTCAGTGTTGGTGGGAAGGGAGAAAAGCAAATTGGTTGTCGAGGAAATAGAAAAGGCACTCTTACACTTACTGTAACCAACGGGATGACCTCTGAGTCGTTAAAGGGAAGAATACCAAACTTGAAACCTCCTTACTCTTGGGATGGCTATGTAAACAATGCTGGTTACTCTGTACTACACCAGCAGAATGTTGCCATCGCATTAATGATAGGCAAGAGCAAAGAAAGAAATTGCACCGGGTATTTACTTATATTTTTTTTATTGGGACTTCCAAACTAACCCACTCACAAAAAATAAAAAAGGCAGGGGGGGGAGGGGTCAAAAATAAAGGGCTATAATAATAAAAAAAAAAAAGCGAAGTCATTTACAGTTGTCAGTAACTTTCTTGAGGATGTCCAAAGCTTTTCTGTACGACACTCTGGGGCCTCAAGACAAACACTGAAATGATCAAGTCAAAAGGATTTCAAGAACCGCCTGTTTAAAGCTGCCTTCTGAAACATCAGCTTCTCTGTAGCCATGCCACGTTTCAGAGAACAAATAAATAGTGTACAGGTTTTTATTCCTAACCAAATAGACCATGATGAAGCCACATTCCTTCAAGATAAAGATGGGAAACAGGTTTCTCTGTAGCCACACCTGCCATCAATTACCTTAAGGAACAACTTCGTAACCATAAAAAGCAATTGAAACTACACTTAAAAAAGATACTAATTTAAAAATGTTATTTCAAATGCACAAACAAGCATATTTTCTCACCACCAAGTATATCCAATACCTCTGCAGACCTGAGCAGTGACATAGCAGCTTCTGACTTTTCTGTATTACGCCAGAAAACAGCAAAGGTCTGTAGGGGGGTGTCTGAGGCCGTATGCTCATTTGAGCTTGTATAATTAAGATTTGGCTTGGCCCTTGCTCTGAAATGCATAGCATTTTAATTTTTTTTCTCTTTTTCAAGTGAAGACCACAACATTTGAATTTTATTTGTGCCGTTCTAGCATCCTCCAGTGTGAGGGAGTAAAGGCAACAAAAAGGATAAATTGGACGAGGAATAACTGTAGGAGACTTATGAAGGAATGTTTGAGGAAAAAACTGCAGGAGGAGATGATACCAGATCAAAAAAAAAGGACCCTCAAATTTTGTTAAAGAAAAAAAAAAAAAGGGGGGGGGACCAGTAAACTTTAAGATGTCATGTAGACTCCTACAATCAGTAACACCAGTAAATCAAGAGTGGTGTTGCGTATTGACAAATATGCTACCACAATGGCAGAATTAAAGACTAGTGATACTGATGAGAGCGGAATGCCAAAAGGATAACGCTGCTATTGTGAGAAAGCATGACAACGAAGTACTATGAAGCATGAGTTCATGGAACCCATCCAAGCCTTTACAAAGTTTTGAGGCATGCCTCCTAGGACCCAGCACAATGGTGCAACCAGCAGAAAACAGTAACACGACAGAGGAAGAAGATATGAGAGAGAGAGAAACTCATCTGTCATTATGAAAGAGAGAGTAGTGCATTTCACCCCTGGAACCTTGGAGGCTTCTCTGTAGTATACACCAACAAGCCTAGGGGGAAAAGCTTAACACGTTTAGTATTTGAGCTTTTTGGGTACCTCCCATGGGAAGGAGTCTCGGCCAAAGTGGCCATAAGCTGCTGTCCTCTGATAGAAGGGTTTCTTCAGATCCAGATCCCTGGAATACATAATCAACACACTTAGCAACAGAAACACCCTAAAACCTGAAGTACACATCCATACTCACACATGCATAATGCTCACTGAATCCAGAGCAGTGTCAAGAGTGACCGCAACACCTGGCTGGTAAAGATGGGAAATGTGAAGTGTCACTTACCCACCAACCTACAAGGCACCACTGTTTTCAGATGGAAACCACTCCAATTTACAAAAAGAAACATCTACCTGAGCTGCATGGCCTCTTTTCGCCAGTTACAAAACATGACACTTGCCACAACATGCATTAATGCACTATGCCCTTCAAATAGGAAGTGATAAAATGAACCCAGTTTCTCAATAGAAAAAGTAATGCAGGGTGATGTGATAAAGTGATATTCATGTCAATGATTTTAAAAATGTACTTAACCATAAGCAGGGCAACAGTATAAAGACAAAGATACGAGACTGGAAACAAAGGATCCGGGAGATGTCATTTCATTTAACATCTGATGCTATACATTACCTGACAATGACTCCGGGACGAAGGTCAAAGTTTTTCCTCACAATGTCAAGCAACTCTCTCTCACTCTTGTTGGAGGTTCCATAGTGGAAGATAGAAATGGAGAGGGGATGGGCAACTCCAATGGCATAGGCCACCTAATGTAGCATACAAAAGTATCATATCAGACATTAAAAAAAAAAAACACACCACACTCAAACATTTAAAACAAAAGCCTGTTTTAGTCTCTTGCTCCAAAAAGAAGACACCACTAACCTGTACCAACACTCTCCTGCAGAGCTCAGCCTTGACCAGAGACTTGGCTACCCAGCGTGCTGCATAAGCAGCAGAGCGGTCCACCTTGGTATAATCCTTCCCAGAAAACGCTCCACCACCATGAGCTCCCCAGCCTCCATAAGTGTCGACAATGATTTTACGCCCAGTGAGGCCGGCATCTCCCTGTAATGGAGGAAAAAAAGAAGTTACCTGGAGAAGTAACTTGGAGGCTTTATAGACCTTTTTAACTACACTTTGAGGCACTTACCTGTGGGCCTCCAATGACAAATCGCCCACTTGGCTGCAGGTGGTATATGGTGTCATCATCCAAATAAATGCAGGGAACGACAGCCTTGATGACCTTTTCCTTCAGAGCATCCCTCATCTCCTCCAGGCAGATGTCCTCATCGTGCTGAACAGAGACGACAATTGTGTGCACTCGTACAGGGAGCATTGCACCACGGTCCTGACGATACTGTACAGTAACCTGTAAAAGAAATAAATGTAATTTAGCCTCTCAGATCTTCTGGAAATGTATAACAAAGTGCAAAATAGTATGACAGTCCCACCTGTGTCTTTGAGTCTGGTCGAAGCCATGGAAGGGTCCCATTGCGGCGCAGTTCAGCCATCTTAGCATTCAGCTTGTGGGCGAGGACAATTGTGAGAGGCATGCACTCCTCTGTCTCATTAGTTGCATATCCAAACATCAAACCCTAGAAACCATAACATTTAGTCAGCAGTGATGGAGCGTAATACAGTCAGTAAACTGGAGTATGCAACACCCAGAGTACACAAAATCATGAAACAGCAACAGACCTGGTCCCCTGCTCCAATGTCTTCCTCATTGCGGTCAATGTGAACACCTTGAGCGATGTCAGGAGACTGCTGCTCCAAAGCCACAAGAACATTGCAGGTCTTGTAGTCAAAACCTGTGCAGAACAAAAAAAAAACAAAACATATTGTTAAACTCCAAAAATAATCTTCATCTGCTCAAGCATGAAACTATAAATACAAAAACATGCCATACCTTTGGCAGAGTTATCATATCCAATTTGACGGATTGTATCACGCACAACTTTCTGGTAGTCCACTGTGGCACGTGATGTGACTTCACCTGCCAGCAGGATCATCCCAGTCTTGGCAACAGTTTCTGAATGAGGAAAGATGGACAAAACACATGCATGTATTAAAAAGCTCTCTTTTTTTTTTTTAACACCTTTAAGAGTCCTCAGGTGAAAAAATAGAGACTATTAACTTCCTTACCACAAGCAACTTTGGCATCAGGATCCTGTTTGAGATGAGCGTCCAGCACTGCATCACTGATCTGGTCACAGATCTTGTCTGAAAAACAAGATATGACGTTGAAAACGGAAAAAGAGGAAAAATATAGCTGCAGTACTGCTTTACCGGATCTAAAAGAGACTGGGACAACCAGTGCGGCTCAGCTTCAGAGGATGACTGGCATCTTAGCAGTCGCCATTTCACTACATGTGCTGCAGAGAGCCCGCCAACTAACCCAGAGACCGGAAAGCAACCACGATCAAGCTTACTCTGACAATTAACTAATTACATCTAGACTACTTACCAGATAATAACCATGTTCTGGCATCCCCTACACTGTGGGCCAGTCTAGCGCTTGCTATGCCCCGCTCGCTTCAGTATTAGCCGGGAGATTCAGGCTAACCGCATTAGCCAATAGCACATGCTCCGCAGACCGGCCCGGAGACGATCAAGAAAATAAAAAATGCTTAAAATGCCTGTGTCTATAACACTAAACGTATGTAATAAATATTAAATTGAGAGCGTGCTGGCCAAGTGACATCATCAAAACACGGTTGTAAGCCTTATTTCGTGCAAGTAACCGACAAAAGGCCGGTGTGCGACTCTTACCGGGATGTCCTTCTCCGACCGACTCTGAGGTGAACAGAAAGCAATCCTCCTCGATGAGGGAGTTGTGAAACCCGTTCATCTCGCCGTTCATCATATTGGAAGGCTGCTGTTGATAACAAGGTAGTTCTGTGTGTGTTTTTCCTCCGGGCTCCTCGCTACACTACAGTAATGAATGACTGCTGGTCGGGGGACTCAGCCTCGTGGCGCAGACCTTCGCTATTTATGCTCCGGACCCCACGTGTTGAGGCGGAGGGGGCGGGGCCTAGCGCTCAGCCAATCAGGAGCTCTCTTACTGTAACCGAAAAGAAGGCATTAACGAATTTGTTCAGGGTCACGTGCTAACGGAACCTTACCGTTCTCATGGTTACGGCGACTACCTACCTTATGGTGTCATTTCACGTCGAGTTTCTATACAGAAATTGTTATATATATATATTACCATATGTTATGATCTACTTCATAACTCATATAATGTATATCTGTTGGACTTTTTCGAATTTAAAAATGTCTCATTTCTGTCTTGAGTCCGCCACCATATCCGCATCATCTTTCTTCATTTCGTTTTATTTGGAAAGCACATCTTGTCATGGTCATCGTCACGATCCTAATGTAGCAGATGATGTTTTTAAATTAATAACATAAACTAATAACATCAAATTTGAGCATAATATGTTTATGTAGTTTTTGTGCTTTTTTTAATCTGTTTTTATTTAGTCTGATTGGTGTCATTCATTTCAATTATCATAGGAACATGAGAACATGTGACTCCCTGTCAGCCAGATTATATGCAGCAAAGAGCAAACCTCGACGTGGAAAGAACAGATATTGTGTCTCAACAGGATGTAATTATATTTACTCAAAAAGCCCTTCTACCTGTTAAGCCCCAGGCTGTGTTGTGCAATGTGTAATATGATCAAAAACCATGTCTGTATACATGTTCTACCTTTGTGGGTCAGATATGAGCTTAATTATTGTCTTTATCATTGGCTGATGTATTTTGTTTTTAAACATAGTGGACATTGGCTTTACATAAGGACATTTTGCATAGGTCCTATTTTACAATGTTTTTGTAAATATGAAAACATTGATCTCCGCAATGACATAACATTTCTGTATGTGTAAACCACCAACACAGTGTCAAATTGTAAGATACAGGAACCAACTGTTGTTTTTTCTCTTTTCGAAATTGCGTAACACTTTTATAGTGATCTAGATGAAAAGAACAATAGGTATCTGTTAAAGTAGGAGAAAGTGAGCAAAGTTCAATGTAATTAACTCAGGCGGAACAAGAATAAAGAATACAATTACCTATAATTTTCATTGATGAGCATTATTGCTCATTATTCTTTATCTCTTAGTATTCTTTATCTCTTATTATTCTTTATCTCTTAGTATTCTTTATCTCTTAGTATTGGAATCCAAAGAGAGGACAAACGTAAATGTTTAAAGTAACCAATTTTAACAGCATCTACTGCCATTCTTTATAGTTCAGGCAATTCCTTCTCTGATTTTCACTATTACTTACAGTTGTGGTATTTAGCGTCACTTACCAAGCAACTCAATACCCGAGCAGTGTTACATCAGCTTAGTATAGACAGCATGAGTTTGCAGTGATGACCCTTCTGTTTCAGAGTGTAAAAGCATGATGCAAGACGCACCTGCTGTTGCTGTCTGCAGGATGTGGCGCTTGTGCTTACATTTATTCAATACATTTAAATCTGGAAATTAATTATGGCATAAAGAATGACTAATAAATTAATAACGCTTGTTTAACAGATAAATAACAGACTGGATCTGTCAAAAACTGAAAATAGAGCACTCTCTTTACTATCTGAAAAAGAGTGTAAAGAGTGTATAAAAAATGTATTTATGCTTTTGACCTTTACAGATACTGGTGAAGTGAAGTTCACCATTCTCACAAGGTGTAGAAAACCAGGTTGAATAGATCCAGGGTACTCAATTTTTCACTAAGCCATCATCTGCTTTGTAAAACGCACAGTCATGGTTAGTCACTGCTTTTACGTCTTAGTTTAATTCTCACCAATCCACAAACACACCTTTCAATTGTTTGGAAAACTGTCTCAGCATGATCAATCACAAAACTGTTATATGCTTACACATATATAGATATAGAGAGAGAGCGAGAGAGAGAGAGAGAGAGAGAGAGAGAGAGAGAGAGAGAGAGAGAGAGAGAGAGAGAGAGAGAATCAAGAAACAGACAGAGGACAATTTGAATAGTATTTCTTTCTCTTCAAGAACAAAGAAAGCAATCCATCATCAGTCTTGTCAACGCTCTGCTCGGTGATTCAGTGATTTCACAGAGATTGGTCATCATGACTAGCCAAATATCCAACTCTTACAGCCTTGCAGTATTTTTTTTTGTCATTTCGATCATAACAATGCAAACATCCGTAACTATATAACCAACACTTTTGACAATAAAATATCTGAATTCACGAAGATTAAACCAGGAAAAATAACATGTTATACAGTTCCTATATATATATAAAAGAAAACCAATATCAATATTCTTTGAAATCTCCGATTTAAATATATCCACTGAAATAAAGCTCTGTTGCTGGCCTGCAGAATGTAGGATCATTATAAATTTAAATAAGAAAATAAATACAATATACATACATATACATATGTATACACACACACACACACATATATATATATACATATATATACGTATACATATATATGCGCTCACACACACATACATTTATAAATATACATATTTATGTGTATATATATTTATATGTATGCATAATATTTCATCTTCATCTTATTGTACTTTTTTAGCTATGCTATTACAACACAGTAACATTCAGCAGACATGTCACATGGATAATCACTGGTCATCATGACTGCAGTACTGATCATACGTGTCTATATTAAAGTAGGACAATCTTTTCCCAAACATATTGATTTAAATAAAGCTCTAGCAGGGTTTTTTCCTTTCCAAGTCAAGAAAATACATAAATGCACTACGAAAAGATTCCCAGTCTTTGTTTTTTTTTATATATCTAAATTTAACTACCTTCCGTTTCTTCATCTTACATATAAGCTAAATCAACATTTTCATACTGTCCATAGCATGTTTTTTAACAATTTTCACAGCCACAAATATGACAGAGGATTCAAAAACAGCACTTTTACGCCACCAAAAAACCATAGTACTGGAATGTACAGTTTCTCCAATGGCAAATCATGCAAACACAGCCCCAACACATTCACCATTGCCAGTTATTCACACACACGCACACTCACACACCACTTTCATCCAAAACACACAAAAACACAAGAGAAACACAAGTACTGGCAGCTAAACACAGGCATACACACCAAAGTTACAGCAACAACACTGTCATACATTAACAGCCCAACAGTACAGTGTCAATGATGGTGCATTAGAGGTCACACAGTAACACTGCAACATCACTATTGTGACAATTGTTACCATCAGCTAATCAGCAGGATCATTAATGGAGGATCTGAGCAAGCGGGAAAAAAACAGATAACATCAAGTTCACCTGAAAAGAGAACAAAAGCATCTAAATCAATACTTAGTTAAAAATTAAATATTCAGCATGAACATTTCATATACCCAATACAACACATGAGAGTATTACACAAAAGTGGAGCATGTTGGTTTTGTATGACGTAAAGTAAATCCCTGTAGTAGCTCTACACAGCAGAATTTCAGTTTTACTTTTGTTTTACATCCAGTTTACACAATGTCAAGTTTTGGGTTATAATTGTAAGAACCTTAAAAGTTCAATCAAAACCAGTTACAATATTTTAATGCTGTGGGTAATCTGTCTAAAAGGTGAAAAAGAAAACTTTCACATGAGGCTCATTAACTAAGACCAGGGCGCCTGTGTAAAAGCAACTCACGTTAGGTCTGGTATTTCTGCAGTTGGCTGGCCAAAACCAGCACTGAGTGACTGACTGTTAATCAACTAGTTCTGGCAGGACAGCTGTGGCGTATCGGCTGGCATGGCTGACATGGTCCCCTACAGCCATTATATCCTGCTACACTGATATGGTGGTCTATTTAAAGGCCTTTACGCTCATATTTACACTTCACGCTGACATGCTGCACTGCTACCATGCAGTTTCTCCACCTCTTTTGGTTCTGCTCTGTTTTCATGCACCCAGGCATGACTTTAGTCCTTTTGAGGGTTCTTCTGAAATGCTCATTGCATATTATGTGTCATGTTGTCATGTGTGCTAAATTTCCAAAGCAGGGAATATCCACAAGACCAAAACAGAACAGTATATTGTATGTCATTGATTCAAATTTCATGACTGTCTCCATTTGCAGAAATTAGCAATGGGGATTTTGTACGAAGCTTGAAAATTATTCCATAAATGATTTATTTTAAAAATCAGAATGAGATATTTTGTGTCATAATAGAGATATTCAACTAAACTAAACAGTGAATGACGTGAGCAGGTATCAAGTATATAACAATTCCATGTTGCCTATTATTTGCAGCCTACTGACTTGACTGCCTCGTAAATCTGTGCATGGTTTAAAACTACTGTGTTTGTAATAGGGTAAGTTGTCTTCAAAGAATTTTAAGTAACCACTGTTTCACTTGACATGATTGTGACTCCTTGAGTAATTTCTAATGCAAAAAAGTCAGCTCCCTGTACTATCCACACCTGAGAATGGACAAAGGTATAGGAAACATCTGGGAAAACATGTCCAAATAAAAAACATACAAAGTGCACAGTTTAATACAATAACTCAAGGCCCAGTAAATCATCTGCACAAAACAGATGATGTTCCTGAAAAGGACGGCATAAAGACCTGTACATTGTCAGTACAGAAGACATACAGCTTAGTGGATGTATGGAATAAAAGACACAACATTTGGCTATGTGAACTGAAACAACAGCAAGACTTAGTGGTGCTTCACACTCCTGAATCCTCAGCGATTTTGTCTGTTTCCCCAGAACCAGAGTGTAGACTGCTGCTGCCCCCTTCTGGGTGTCCTGTAGGCAAATTCTCTGACATGGTGGTCTGGTTGGTCTGTGCAGGACTGCCGTGGCGGCTGCTGCGGCTGCCACTGCGATGTCTGCGGTGTTTGCCCTTACGTGGACTAGAACTGCGGGACCTCATCTTCATGACCACAGTGCTGTCATCTTCTGAGCTGACGTCAGAGCTATCTGAAGAACTGCTATCGTGTTCTGAAGTGGGAAGCTGGATCTGAGGAAAAATATTAATAGAGAATAATAATAATATTAAAATGAAGAAAATAAAAAAAAGGTAAAATGAAGGAAAGAAACATAGAAAAAGAGCTGCAAAGTGCCAGTAAAGGGAATGAAAAAAAGCAGATGAGCCTGTCAGCTAAAATAGGTCTTGGGTGCTCTAACCTCAAGAAAAGAGCAGGTTTATGATTACCTGAAATGGTTCTGTTACACCCACAATGGTGCTCATGTTGTTGCTATAGTAACCCAAGATAAAGTCCCCTGAGCCTTTGGGCAATTCCTCCTCTGTAAAGGTTACCTAGAAAAGAGTTAGTTAGACATTTATAAAATGTGATAGAAAAATAATCTTTGAGGATACACACGTATACACACACCCAAATTACCTGATGTTCCTGGCGATGAAAATCTGATTCCTCCTGCTTGGCCCAAACATACCCAACATAATCCTTGTGGTGCTTGAAACCCACCTTAGGGTGCAGTAGAAACATCAAGTCATTTCTAAGAATATGGTGTTATCTAGTGTGTTAAAGGTAAAACAAGTTACCCTGTATAGTCCAATCCAGTCCCATGAACTGCGAGAAAAGTTGGGTGCCAGTTTGAATGTTGCTTTTGCATCATCAATGCTATTCCACTCATCCTCCACCACGATTATGACAAGGGGAATGTCCACTTTGTATGGGAACTACAAAAAACATTGAACATAATTAACTGAATGCTAAAGTGCTGCAAGGTCTTCAAAATGAATTTAAATAACAACCTCAAACAAAATAAGGTCCATAGGATTAGTTGTCAAAACATTATGACAGCTGATGCAATTTGAAGTCTTGTATACATAATAGCACCTAATATTGTGTACATAAAACCTTC
This sequence comes from Cololabis saira, assembly GCF_033807715.1. Taxonomy (NCBI): domain Eukaryota; kingdom Metazoa; phylum Chordata; class Actinopteri; order Beloniformes; family Belonidae; genus Cololabis; species Cololabis saira. The sequence continues at coordinate 30,249,084 of NC_084595.1, forward strand.
CTGCTCTGAGAGCAAACTGCATCTTATCTGGGCCAAAGTTTTCTTCAGAAATATGAATTCAGACATGTGTTTGATTTCATTTTGATGCTGGCAGGGAAACTAAAGTAACCATCCTACATTATTAGCACCATTAGTTAACATTTTAAAGGATGCAAGAGCTAATGATAATGATCATCTTTACGGTACGTGTCTCACCTGCAGGGTAAAGATGGAGGAGACTGGTTTATGGTCACTGACAGTGTACTCCATATGACTTCGGTAGCAGTGCTGTGTCACTTTGGTTCCGCTGGTCAGCCCTGAAATTGAACCACGCTTCCCAACGCTCTGACCAGCAGGTGCGGTTGCCCTCAAGCGCCACAGGATCCGATCGGTCCAAGCGGGTTTACGTTTCTTCCCACTGGGTTGATGGAATTAAAAAAAATTAAAAAAATGCTTTAAAAGATGCAGCAGCTTTGTTAATCAGAACAGTGAGGACAAAACATGGTTGTGCATGCTTCCTTCAGGCTAGTAAAGGCCTTTCTTCTATGGAGGTGCAATAACTTTAAGCCAGACAGTGATATTTATTCAGTGAATACATTTACAATATTTCCAGCCATCACCAACCTTGTATCATATGTATTTGTTCCAACGTCAAACTTATAGGTGGGAGGGAATTTCAGAGGCCCCTCTTGGAATCCCTCCAACACTGTCTCGCTGTCTTTAGCCATGTTAAGCTGTAAACATTGGAATTAGTGCAATTTTTTTTTTTTTACTTATTACTCAATGTTCAGACAAGAAGAGTGAGTCTCTCTACTACCCTCTAGTGGAGGTAGAGAGGGTGGTTTTTCATATTTAAAATAATAATAATAATTTAAACTTATGAAGTTAGAAACAGGCATTCTGATATAAAGTCAAAAACTTTAAGAGTTAAGAGTCTTTAAGGAGTCAATTCTGGAAAAGGTTTCAGTGTTTAGACTACCATTCCCTAAAAAATATAAACCATTGAAATGTCAAAATAATGAGTTGCTATGGATACACACACGTTAAAGGATAAATTGTCCAGTGCTTTTTAAGATGAATGGATGCAGTGAAGTAAACCATACAATTTTATTCTTACCTGATCTTTTTCCAACAAGATGGAAAGCTTGTTGTTGTCAATGGCTGATTTTACCACTTGCATATCTAGGTCATCAATACGGAAATTGAGATCCCCTAACCAGAACACAACACTGAACATAAAAAGGGAAAACTTTGTAAACCCAAATAAGTGGAGAAAAAGAAAGAAAGTGAATGCTTTTATCCAATCTTGAAGATTTAATTCATAGCGTTCATGGATGTAGAGAGCTTTGCATTTCCTGTTGGTGCCGGGAATAGTGCATGTAATTATGTCACCTGTGGTAATAAATGGGTTTTATAACCACAAGAGAGGGAATTCTGGGGCAGCAAACAAAATACTGCTATTGGATGTCAAGTGAAGTAATGACTGGTGATTTGAGTTTTCATTTCATGTTGTACAGCATAAATCTGCAGGCAGCTGGTTACAGTGAAAGCCAAAGGGGTTTAATCAACCAAGCTGTGGTTGTGCAGCTCTTCACCTAAAATCCCAAAGTTGTCACTTCCAGTTTTATTATTACCTCAAACTTTTAAACTCATTTCATCACATATTTCGATGAACAACAGTGTTCAAAGTTCCGTGAATGCAGTATATTGCATTTCCCTGTGACTACTTTTTTAAAAAGAGACAATTCACGTGTTGCCAGTTAAATTTCCTTTGTAAGCCATCATCCTCATCATCACGTTCAATTACGTACCTAGCTGAAACATGAAGTTACATGTGTGTGTTCGCATGTGTTAAGGTGTACTGACTTACTCATGGTCAAGAACACCAGTGGCAGCCTGACCCTCAAACTGTTGCTGCTGCAAGATGCTCTCGAAGTCCTCCATCCGCTGATCAGAGTTTTCCATGTGAGCCGGCAGGTGGCAGTTTAGGAAGCAAACGCTGTGACCAAACGCCAACATGCGGGCACTAACACCGCCCTTATTTCCCTGTAACACAGACAAGAAGGAAAGTTAAGGTCAAGCTGACTATGTTAGCGTTTGGCACAGCATATACAAAGTCTGACTGAACTGAAAGTAATGTGTTATTATTAGAAAACCAGCAGCTATAAATGAAAGAGGAAAAGATTTTATGCATCAATCTCACCGTTCCTAGAAAAAAATTAAATAAGTGGATGGATGCCAATTCATCAGTCTGTTTTCTGAAGCCATTGGGGTTGCAGGTGGGGATACCTTTCATTTGAATTCAATTCATCCAATCTAACGTGCCATTTCACAATAAAGCCATCTCATGGCAAGTTACAGAAAAAACACACACCATAAATTAAATTCAAATTAAATATAGCCCAAGTCAGTTTAGTTAATAATAGTACATTTGATATTAATGTATTTATAAAATGCCAATACATTAAAAGAGGCCTAATCTTTAAAAATCCAGTGGATCCAATCAAATATTAAATGTGATCCAGTTCCTTCCTCCTGAATATGCACAGGGTCAGGATGACATTGGAGAGAAAGAAACTCCCCCCGGGCCCAGACCCGGGAGATCGGCATTATGAAAGGAGTATTCCCGGATATAAAATGTATAAGGACAGCAATTTTTTTACTTTTTTTTTTTTTTAAACTGCATTTATTTGTCTCTGCAACAGCGAAACAGGATAACTCTTCATTAAAGAATAAGCAGTATGAATACTTAATGCAAACATGGAAGTGCACAGTGGGATAAAAATGAGTCAGGGCATTTTCTCTTACTATTTTTTGTTTGAACTACTTCCAGTATAAAACATCCCTATTTGGACATGTGGAGAAAGTTTTAGTTTCATCATTATGTAAATAAACATGACAGTACAGACAGTCATTCATTGTGAAATTAGTTTTCCTGTGTGTGAGACTCCAACATCTACTGTATCTCCTCATTTTCATAAAACTGGATGAAGTCGCATTTGACTAACAAATTACAACACCTGATATGACACATTATAACCAGTGTGTTTTTAAGATATTGGTCAGGGTATCATTTACAGGAATATGAAGCGAAAACTGTTACAGAAATGCATTCCACTTTTTAAGTGTTGCTCTGCTGCGTAAAGTTTTTGTATAACAAAGTGCTTATCATAGCTATCTTACCCAGTAACCCCCTAGGCCCGTGCGGGTGGTTTCAGTCTGGACTCCACGGAGAAAGGGCAGATGGAAGTATTTGGCAAAGACCAGCAGCAAACAGCCCTGCATCCGCTGTGATGTCACCTGAAGGGCAGACAGGCAAAGAGTGTGAGATTGGAGGAACTAAATATGGGTAAGATACGGGAGAATTGGAATCATTCTCTAAAGAGAACAGTATCAAAATTTCCCTTGCACAACATCATAGCTGTATAAATAAAATATACATATATCTTGACCCTTTCTCACCGTGTCCCTTTTTTCATGGCACCCTACAGGAGCCAGTGGCTTCTCTCTACCACCATTTTACACCATACACTACACTCTACGCTGCACGCTTGTGGTCTGCACTTGCTGTGGTTGCAAACCGCTTTGTGGAAAGAGGCCTGCAGTGTTGGCTCTTCATGTTTAGACCTTTCCATTTTCCAGTTCCTGCATCTCCCAGAATTCCGTTATGCAGATCTGGACATTTGTGCTCTGACATGGAAAACGCTGTAGATATCTTTTTACTTGTGAAAACGGGCAGGAATCTCATGCATACATGTGTTATAGGAGGTGTATCCATGTTATGTCAACCCCTTTCCATGATATGCATGTTCAGCCCTCCCTCACCCGTCATCCTGTTATCTACACATACCAACCCCCTACTGCAGTCTGATGCACAATCGTACCCAAACTGAAATGCCCTGTGGACAGTAACAGAGGCATACACGTGACAAAACCCTCTTGCCTGTATACTGAGAGGATATTTGAACAACTTTGTTGCATAATGGATTCCATTGAACCGTAAAGGCGACTGACTTTATTTCTGGTATGAGTAAAGACAAATGAATATCTGAACGTATCTGTGCCAGTTTGAAATAATTTGCCTGGGTGTGCTGCGGTGTAACAGTATTTCTTATGAGCATCAGTGAACAACGGAAGCTCTTGCAAAGCCTTAAGAGCATGAGAGGCACTTAAGCCCAAAGACAAATCTGACAGAGAAGGCAAGTGCTCAGACTCCATGTTTTCTTTGTAGAACAACGCACAGGACTACATAAATCACATGTGAAACAAGTTGATGTAAGCAAGGAAGCTTGGAAATTTTAAAATAAAAAATAAAATAATCAGAGTTTATTAATTCCGACCTAATGCAAATGACCACCAACGCATCATCGTCTTCCTTCACTGTTGATTACACAGAATGAATGAACAAAAATAATTTGCTGGATTGTTGATGATTAAATCTGTTCTTCTGCGCATAAAAAGTCAAATTCAATGGACTGCGTCATAACACTGACATTTACAATTGTAGTTTTCATTATCAAAAAATATGACAGTAATCAGTCCAAATTGTATGGTGAATAGTCAAAATAAAAAATGTCCTTTTAGCTCTGCAGTGAAAGGCTCACAGAGGCTTTCTTGTGCTTGCAGCCATTACAACTAGTGCATGAAAATGAGTCTTGATGAGCAGTCTCCAAGATGGTTACTGTTAGATGTCGTCCACCCCAATGTCATAAGTATACAACTTCCTATAAACATCACCCTGCATATTGCCCTGTTTGGGAGCTTGACAAACTTGCAAACCTCAGATCTGCTTACCATATTACTATCCACTAGAATCGCACAAAGAAGTCCCATCCAGATTATGAAAACAAGGTTTAAGCCAACGTAGTAGACCATGAAACAGCTGGAGGACAGCATCAGTCTCACAGTCAGAGGCCCATCAAAACTGACAACAACGCCATCCAAAAATAAAACAGCACCCTGGGAGACATTTGTCTAGCACTTTCAGCTCGACAGCTGATTCACTGGCTCTAGCCCGATGTGCCAATGGAGCCATGCTTTGTTTCATACGCAGCAAGCCCAACACTTATCACAGCTACAATGTGTGCTCTTAAAAAGGATATATGTGAAAATAACAACACTGCAGACAAGTATTCTACAATACAGATATTTTACATATATTAGTATAAGTATGTAAGTAAGTGTATTTATTTATATATAGATATGCTGTAGTTACAATGGTTTTGACATGTGTGGAATGAATCAATAAATGAAATGAAATATTTGTGCATTTAATGTTTAAACGTAAGAAATCTATATATACTATACATAATGTGCAAGTTGTAAATTAAGACACAACTTGCTGGATTTTGTTGGTATGTGTAGCCATTAAAACAGTGACTCTCAGCTATTAAGGTGCAGAGGAAGACCAAACGTGGGTGGGAGATTGACGTTGCACTAACAGCTTGGCTTACAGCGGAAGACAGCAGATACGCTGACATTTCACGCCTGTTATAAATCATCACCTCATCAATTGCTCAGGGAACAAAATGAGCCGAAGCAGCAAGAAATACAGATCTTCCCCAACGATAATGTAGTCTGTATAATTCTACGATGCACAGCAAATTACTTTTGACTTTGTGCAGATGTATTGGCAAAAACCAAAAAAACATTACTGACCAGCACATAACCAAAGGGACTGAGTCTCTCCATGCAGACCTCGCTCCACTGGTCTGTGAACAGGACGTCTTTCAGTCTTTTGTTAATCATTGAATTCACTTCCTGCAGACTAGATGTAAAATGACAAACAACAGAGCAAAATGGTCAGCAGCAGACAGATGTCCCAGAGGAACAAAAAGAAAGAATTGGATTTAAACCATAGATTATTAAGTAAAAAAGAATTTCTGCCACATAAAGAGAGACATTAAAAACTAATCCTTGCAGTCCATTAATGATATTGACTGCAACATCGATGTAGGATGGGTGTGCATAAATTGTGTGACCAACACGTCACACTTACCCGATAATGTACATGTCTGTGTTTCCATCTCCCACATTCAACCCCAGTAAAGCAGTGATGTCATCAGGTGGCGTGGCAGAGCCCACATTCCAGGTGATGATGTGCACCCTGTTGGAAGAGGGTGTTACATAAACTCCCTAAACACTCATCCCCTATACGCCTGTGTCATAACTCACAGACTCTGAATGAGACAACAGAACCCCATACATTATGTACCATGTATATCTCTACTGTAATGAATGAATTGTCTTTATTTCGGTCATTGTAAAAGTTATTTTGCAAAACAAAATTAAAAAAGTAAAATAAACATTGCTTTTGCTGAAAAGGTGTAGGCTGAAGCCGTAGCTTATAGTGCCTACCCTTTTTATCTTGTGATCAGCTTAAATCTGAAACATTAGCATTAATCTGTGGAAACAGACAATGCATAAAGAAGACAAAAAATAAATAAGAGAAAATATAAAATTGACGTTTCACATTCTAGAATGTTTTTGATAATATACTTTATAGTTAGTGTTTTATATTTATTTACAATATTTTCTTTAAACATTTTCTTAAACTTGTAGATATAACTGCACATTTTTAAGTCGTTGTCACAACTATTCCATATTTCTCTTGCCTTAATTGATGTATATTTCTTTTTAATATTTCTTCTTGCTGCCGTCATCTCAAACATGAGTTTCCCCCTCAGGTCATAGCGGGTTTCTTTTATTTGGAACAAATCCTGAATGCAGTTTAGAAACACTTTCTGCTGGGCTTTAAAGGCAAATAAAACAGTTTTCTGCTCTACTATATCATGGAATTTTAGAGTATTATATTTAATAAAGAGATTATTTGTTGGTTCATAATAGTCAGATCTATTAATTATCCTTAAAGCTCTTTTCTGTAATAAGAAAATAGGGTTTATATTTGTTTTATAGGTGTTACCCCATACCTCCACACAATAAGTCATGTATGGAACTATGAGTGAGTTATACATCAATAACTGTCCTCTTTGATCATTTAAGATGTGACTATATTTATTGTTGTGTCTTTTTGTAATATTATGATGCAAGTATGTATGCATGCACACAACGTTTTGAATAAATGCTGGAAGTAAGAGATGAATAAGCAACAAAAACAGGAAAAACCCTAATTGTAACCCTGTTTGTTCTGGATATCCTACTTGAGCCAGCATAAACAGGATTAGGATAAAGTGTTTGGGTGGAGTTAGTTTGCTTTATTACATGTGTGAGCTGTGAATTTGTAGAAATCATGTAGAAATTCACACTGGTACTGGTGACAAGCCTTCTGTCTGATACTATAATGGTTTTTAGAACCCTGACATGAAAGCACGTGCTTTCATGTGTGTACAATGCTCACTAACTGGAAGAATGTATGATTGTCATCGATACTCTTGCAGCATTAAAACATGTAAGATATATCAAATTTAAGTTGTTGCCTTTATAGTGACAATTTGTTAGAGTTCTGCAGTTGTAATTTCATGGCTCATCATCCCCCTGAGAACTAATCCAGATATTGTCAATCAATTCTTTTAATCAACATTCCTTCCAGGAATTCTGTTTAGTACAGCAATTTGAAACCTACTGAATAATTAAGTTATTTTTGAGTAAAAAGACACAAATGTTATATGGGTCATTTACATACATTAAACATGTTATAATTTTATATATATTATAAAGCTAGGAAATGCTTTAAATGTATACCACAAAACTTGAGATGAAGGGAGAAATCATGCAGAGGTTTAGTGTATAAACTTTACTGAAATCATGCGACCTTGCAGCATTAACTATCAATAATATATATTCTTTTAAAAAGTAAACCATGTGCATGGCTAAATGCTGTCTGGTAGTGAAAAGCCCTGCAGAAGCAAGCTGCCACATTACTGTCAGGATGCATGTGGAGAGCAGGAGACCCACCTGAAGTCTTCCACAGTCTGAGACTGAGTGTCAGCAGTGCCTGCGACGGAGAGGGCTCTCTGTGCGTGAGGATTCAGGTGAGGAGCCGCCGGCCTGCTGCCGGGTGGCTGGGGAACTGAGGCAGCCCTAACAGGGTGGAAACCTGGACGTTTTGGACCAGCCTTAACACTGTCCCCGCCGCGCTCTTCTGTTGGTTTGACTGTTGCAGGGTGAGAGCCTCTGAGGTGGCTCGGGGCAGAGCCATCAGTCACACTCTCCTCTTGATTGGTTAGTGGAGCAGGTTTACCTTTGACTTCTGAGATGTCAACAGAGCCCTCAACTCTGGGGCTTCTCTGAGGTCCCCGAGGCCTCAGGGGAGCTGCAGGTTGGTCAGCCGTCAGCTCAGCAGGTGGATTCACTGTATCTGGAGCTGGAGTTGCTGTTAAAGCCTCTGCTCTGCTGTTTGGATTGTCTTCTTTGTTTTTGCTTTGGCTCAGCTTATTTGGATCCATTTCTGGGATTCCTGTGACAATAAAAGGCAGAGCAATGTTGCCACTGTTTCCACTTCCATTACACACATTTTATTTACAGCTTAGGAATTCAACATCCAAACAATCTTATGCTACTAACTCTAAAGATCCTGCTCATCTCCAAGAGCCCAAAGGACCAAGATGACATCAGATAGGTAAGGTAGACACATTTTTTTAAAAAAAGGAAAAGGAAAAAAAAAGCGGAGCTACCAGGCCCAAAGAAGATTTTTTTTAAACACACACATCCACTCAGCCGAATGAACAGATGAAAAACAAATTAAACAAGTTATATTTGTAACAAACGACAGCTGTAGAACAGTACAACACAAGAGGAGACACGTTCTCTCCTAACCCCAAGAACACAATTTATCATGAGCTCAAGAGCTGCCTAAGCTGTCTATTGATCTTCCAGTGACAACTGAGAGCTTGGTCAGTTCATTTCAGCTCAGAGCTCCTGCTGCACACTAACATGAGGAACCACTGCATGGACTACAGCATCACAAATCAACAGCACATAGAGGATTTTTAGAGAGATCAAGCAGACACAGGGAGCTGAAGAGAAGGAGAGAAATCCAGCGAGGATTTTTATCTAACGATACTGCGATATATCTTCAATGTTTTTATTTAACTGACTGATATAACACAATGACAAGCCAAGTTATAAACCAGAGAATTGCAATATTTTGAATGAAAAGGAATAATAAAATTGAGAAACAACAAAAAGGAAGTAATTATTTTTTAAATACAAAGGAGGTTAAAGACAACTGAGTTATACTTAAAGACTTTTAAACCTTCAATTAAACCGTTGCCACAAAATAATTAGAAAATATAACACATGGGGCCCGATTTACTAAAGGTTTGCGTGCGTAAAAACGTGTGCAAACTTGACATCACCTGCAAACCAATGTGCAAGCTGATCTACTAACAGCGTGCAAAGAGGACTGCGCCTCTCAAATGAGCAAAATAGCACACGCAATTCATTTAGTACTTTTGCCCTGATGAATAATCAATATGGGGCATACCCGCCAGAAATCGCTAAATACTGGGAGGGGAAGATGCAAATTGGTCCATTTACCACGCGCAATGAGATTTACCAAGCCTGAAAGTTTTTGCGGGGATTGTGATTGTGTCTGTATTTAATACGTTCGAAAGGAAGGTGCTAATCTGCCCAGCATTACGCACCGATGCTTGTTGGTGCCTGATTTGAGGACTGGGGTGGGGATGGCTCAACTTGTGGTGAGGATTCTCCACATGCAAAAGGAGAAATATTTTATTTGAATGTTAAATCAAGTATTATTCAGCAAAAGGTTGCCACAGGAGGCACATTCATTTTTTTATTTGTGATAATAAATAAATCACGTGTTTTCATGGAGAAAAAAGTGTTTCTTATTGTGCGCCTATACTTGTTCTGCAGTTGTCATACCCCGGTGTTGTGCCGTATTCAGCACCCCTGCCGTGAAAAGCACCCCCTCGTCTGACAAAAATTATATTCTCATTCCGTGTCATGTTCTGTTTAGCGTCCAGTTTTGTGTTAATGATTCATGTTTAAATGCGCTCATGGATTCCACAATAGTCATACTTTCCCACAATCACAGTCACAGATAACAAAAATCGGGTAAATGGTTATTGATGTCATTAATTAATAGCCTGCTTACTGTGTTGTCTTCCATAATATTTGTAAATATATATAATATAAACTCCTAAGTATGTGTTTGTGTGAGTGTGTATATATAAATATATTGAAGTGTCAGTGTGTTGTTTTTTTTCTTGGTCTACTTATCATTGAATATACGAGGGGGTGCTTTTCACGGCAGGGGTGCTGAATACGGCACAACAATTTGCCTCGTCCACTAATATCTCTAACTCCAACTCGTCAAATTTCATTTTGCGCTTGCGACTATATCCTGCTTTCCATCCAGACTCTCCATGGCGCAAAGTTTGCGCCGCAAACCGTAAGACGCGCAACACCTCATTTAAATACTGCTGTTTGCACCTGTTATCAATCTTAGTTGATCACCCGCAAACCACGCAACAACAGCACGCGCAAACTTTTTCAGTGCACACGCAATTTAGTACTCTTTATTTAGGATCTTAGTAAATCGGGCCCATGGTGTAATAATTGTTCATCAACCAGCAAGGGAGGCAAATACCTAAAACTAAAATATTTGACCACATAGGGCACGTGGATGATTCATAGGTATAAGCTTTAAAAGAGCTGATTTGTGAACAACACCAAAGCAGCCTGACGCAGAACCAACAGTCAGTGGTCACTGAAAATTGACTCATGGGAAAAGGACAAAACATCCCTCCATCCATTTTATATATCAACATTACACTGTTAAAGATTGTGGAAAGCTGGAGGACTAAAATGCCATAGTCATAGTTTTGATGAGGATGTGGAACCTTTAAGGAGCAGATTATGGCAAACACTAACCTCGTGCATTTTCCACATGGTGGGAATTGTATCCCATGCCTGACATACACACAGCTTAAGATAGTAGGGAGAGCGGGCTTCCTGCTAGGGGACAAAAAAAAACGACAACAAAGCTCTCCTCTGATTATTCACATGACCTTGAGAGGGACTACGGCTTTCATGTCGAGATTAGAGCTGCCTCTGTATTCCACATGTGCCCAGAAATATTCTGGTCTTCCAGTCCACCAATAACCTGACGCTTGGCTGGGCATAATGTATTCCTGAGGTCCATCTATGGCATTTAGAGTGGAAGGGGGTGTGTGTGTGATGGAAGGGAGTGAGTGGGCACACGTGGGAGTGGGTGGGTGCAAAACGAGTTGAGGAGAGCGGGAGAGATAGTCAACAGAAAAAGCCCCTTCCCCTTCAGTGACAACACTGTCTTTTCGCAGAATGTCTCTACATTGATCCTCTCCCACTTCCCTCTAGCGCTCTCTGTTTATCCAAGCTTTAATCCCTCTTCTCTGGCTCATTTATCACACCACTTCTCAAAGCTTTTCTCTTTCCACTTCTTCCCCCAGATCCAATGCTCCATCTTCCCATTACAATTCCTCATGGAAAAACTATTTCCATTCTCTTCTCCCCTTATCCACCCCATGCACTCTGAAGTGACACTTAACATTCCTCCTGCGGCATGCTCTGTATTGTCTGCCTAAGCCAATTACCACACAATCACCATCAATGACGTCAGGACACAGTGCCAACATCCACCACAACAACAGACAGACAGGGATCATAATCCGCAGTAATGTGTCTTTCTGAGCTCAAAACCAGAAGAAGAAAGATGTCCTACATTAGCTTTTCTGGGAACACTTGAAAACTAAAGCTATTTTTCCCACATTCAGGTTGACATAGGACCAAGTGAAATGATTCGATAAAAATGCATGTTTCCCTACTGGGGGTGTGAGAGCCGGAGGAACCAGGAAGGATGTAGTGTCACCCAAACAGCAGGCTCCAGCCAGTTGTTATGGCTCTTTTTCTGTGATTTAATCAACAACAAGGGTCGTTTTGGAAGATTGAGTCAGATGAATGTTGAGAAGCTAATTCGATTTTAATCAATAGCGGTGAAAGAGGTAATCTGTATTTTCACATCGAATTATCTTTTCTCTTACATCACCAGTTTTTGGTGGCCACGTTGTGTTGTTTCCTGTCACATTTTGATCTCTTTGGTGTTTAAACTGGAATTACCACCAAGCCGTGTGTTGGTGATGAGAGCCTCCGGAGCCACATGCCCTCATGACGGGGACTGTAATGATGACCCACCAGCAGCTGCTGTCTAAGCTGGAAATGGCTCCTCCAGGTCATAATGCAACCCTGTATCCACAGTAGGAAAGGGCGATATTTTACCGTTCACGATAAACCGTCAAAAAAATTCCTCACGATAAGAATTTGTCATGTCGCGGTAAAAACGATAAATTCCTGTTGATGATGTTTTTGTGTAAAGCTGATTTTTGGAAGGAAGGAAGGAAGGAAGGGAGAAAACAAGGAAAGAAGGAAGGAAGGGAGAAAAGAGGAAGGGAAGAAGGAAGGAGAGAGCAGGAGGAAAGAAGGAAGGAAGGGGAAAAAAGAAGGAAGGAAGGGAGGAAGGAAGGAAGGAAGGAAGGAAGGAAGGAAGGAAGGAAGGAAGGAAGGAAGGAAGGAAGGGAGAAAAGAGGAAGGGAAGAAGGAAGGAAAGAGCAGGAGGAAAGGAGGAAGGAAGGGAAAAAAGAAGGAAAGAAAGAAAGAAAGAAAGAAAGAAAGAAAGAAAGAAAGAAAGAAAGAAAGAAAGAAAGAAAGAAAGAAAGAAAGAAAGAAAGAAAGATAAATTCCCGTTGATGACAAACATGGCGGATCTGAGAGCGTGATAGATTCATAGTTAAAAAGGTGGAGTTGAATTGGTATTTTTTTTTATCATCATTTTTATCGTTATCGGGATAAATGCCAGAAATAATCGTGATACATTTTTTTAGTCCATACCGCCCATCCCTAATCCACAGCGCCTCATCTTCCTGATCAGGTCATAGCCCAGGCTGCAGTTTGTCAAGATGATTTTTGCTTATGACCTAACACTCAAACATGTAGACAACAGGCAGTGTAATGACTGTAATGCAAACTGCCTTGTAAAGCCAACTAATGGGACCTAACCTAATTATGGAGTCAAATTCAATGACAAAAACTCACGAGGGGGATAGAAATTGTAATCCTCTGTACACAAGTGTCTGCATATGCATGAAATTACAACACTCTCGGTTCACTGGCCATGTGTTACTTCCTACAACAGAAGCTCGACAGTGCAGGGGCTGCTATTCCCGCTAATATTGAGAAAGCCTGGGTAATAACTTCTGCATTTGAAATAACACCCATTGTTTTGGACTGCACTGCTGCCACCAGACCATTATATTTGCAGTTAAAATACTCCCAAATACAAGTGCTGATATTGTATTGTATGTACAGTGCTGGGAATGATCTGATACAGATCCTAGAAGAACATGGATATGCAAATATTTATACCAAACCAGATGGCAGTTTGTCAGGATATAACATCTGGATTATGTGTTTATGCAAACACAATGACATATTCATCCAAACACAACAACACGTCCTACTTTGCACACTTCCATTTTAGGTAGAGACCATATTTATATGCTGTGATAGAAATGTCTGAAGCCCCTGCTGTAAATGGGAGCAGGGCAGAGTATTTGGCCTAATTACACCCCATAAAGTACGATTTATAGCCGTAAAGGGTATGAAGGTCATCCTAACTGTGCTGTTTTGCCTACAATTATCTCAGACATGTGAGTGGTAGCGTCTGCAGGTGCTGGGGAAAGTGGAGAAAAAATATTAAAGAGCAACTGTGTCAGTGTGATTCATCAGCATGAGAGTTGTGAAATCCACAGGATTATTCTTAATTATCAATATTAAGCAGTAAAAAAACATGTCAACACGCTTCTCTGATCCCGGTATCAATGCACATCCTCTTTTTGCGAGACAATCTGGGTCTCGGGAACGTTTTGTGGGATGGATGAAAACAATAACAAAAATATTGAATGTCTTGCAAAACAAGCATGTCCTGCCAGACTGTAAATGCTGATTTATGGTTCCGCGTTACACCAACGCAGAGCCTACGCCGTATGGTACGTGCTACGTTGCGTGTCGCCGCGTAGGAGGGTACGCGTCGATTTAACGCGGAACCATAAATCAGGCTTAAACGCCAAGGATCGGGATCGTGACGCATGCGTGAGCCGAGCAATCATCACCTTTACCTGTTTGTGGTTTCTCTCTCGCAAATGGCTGTGACAGCTCTGCTGGCTGGGCTATCTGGAGACGTAGAGGTCACTCAGTCCGGACTGAGTCTATCAGACTCTCTGTTACACGAAAACACTCTGAACTTTCCTTCCCCGCTGATTCCCAGATGAAACCATCGGCATCTCGGCGGCTTCCTTCCTTTCCTTCCTTCCTTTCCTTCCTTCCTCACGTCCTTCCCTCCTCAGCGAGGAGATGCAGGTGCAGGTGGAGTGTTGCAGAGATGCTGGGGAGAGAGGTTTATACCATGCAGCCTACATCTGCCCCGCCGTGCCCTTCAAACCCGCAGAAGACAGCAGAAGCGCTTCCGTGAAGGAGCAGCTGCTGGCAGCGATGCTGTCGGTCGGGCTGATGATTACAAGAACAAGCCGACTCTGAACCGCGCAGAACCGCGCCAGCTAGAACGGGACTTTATCGCGGCAAATACGAATAAACACGGTTTCCGTCGGCTGTCCGTCAGAGGTGCGTGTGGACGTTCGTCACTGGTTTCCATGACAACGCACCATCCGTCAGCCCCCACGAGAGAGCGAGCAGACGTCCAGCCTGAAGTATGGTTCGTTACATCTACGCAGAGACTACGGCGTAGGGTACGCGGCGACGCGCACCCTACGCCGTAGGCACGGCGTTGGTGTACGCGGAACCATAAATCAGCCTAGTGTCGCCGGGCAGCGCAGCTCTATGTGGTCCCGCTCTACACCGAGGCAACAGCGCCGCACAGTGGGCGGTGTGGGGAAGTGCGTGGTATAAATAAACAGCGTTTACCATGCAGGTTTTTATGAACTGCATGGTTGAACAGGCTTGCCACCCGTCCCTTAAAATACGGAATTGTTACGTAATTGGGAATTAAAAGTTGCGTTCCGTATTGAACCAATACAGACACATATTATGCTCTTATTTATTAATGTCATCATATACAGGTGAAGAACTTCATTCTTAGTAAATTCAACTAAAGGTGAAACAAATATATTATTTCCCACTACATTCAAAGTGAGATATTTCAAACCTTTATTTGTTATAATTTTGGTAATTTTGACTCACACTTTATGAAAACCCCAAATGAAAAAATCTCTATATTATGAAATCAATAAACAATTAAATCATCAAAATAATAATAAAGGTTTAACACATCTTGCTTTGCGTGTAATGAGACTATGTAATATATATGTTTCACCTTTTAAGTTGTAGGTTATATTCTACATCTGGGCTGATGGACGTACACATCATGGGAGGCTATTTCAGTTACTAGTATGGTTGGCTGTCTGTACAGTCATGCAAGTTAAATGCTATTAAAGCACTTTAAACTTTAAATCAAAGCATTTAGTTTTTTTATATAAAATAAATACATTTCTATGCAGTTTAGAAGTTTTGGGGATGTCCCTTTTTTTGGCGCCTGCGCTGCTGAAATCGGGGTGTCCCTTATTTCTATTTCTGAAAGGTGGCAACCCTATGGTTGAATTATCACACGAGCCTCTGGTAGCATAACTAATAATATGTATATTTGTTCAATTCAATTCAATTTCAATTCAGTTTTATTTATATAGCGTCTATTACAACAGAAGCTGTCTCTAGGCGCTTTCCAGAGACCCAGAACATGAGCAATTATTACATAAACATAACATAAACAATGGCAGGTAAAAACCTTAAGCCAAACAGTGGCAAGGAAAAACTCCCCTTTAGGAGGAAAGAAACCCTTTTTATAGCAGTATTCATACTGCTATTAAAGAGTTTCACCTAAAATGAAAGGAAAGGTGTACAAAACTGTGGTGAGACCAGCGATGTTGTTTGGTCTAGAGACAGTGACACTGAGGAAAAGACAGGAGGCAGAGCTGGAGGGAGCAGAGATGAAGATGCTGAGGTTCTCTATGGGAGTGACCAGATTGGACAGGATCAGGAATGAGTCTGCATCAGAAAGACAGCACATGTTAGAGGGTTTGGAGATAAAGTCAGGGAGGCCAGACTGAGATGGTTGGGACAAGTCCAGAGGAGAGATAGTGAATATATTGGTAGAAGGATGCTGAGTTTTGAACAGCCAGGCAGGAGGCCCAGAGGAAGACCAAAGAGGAGGTTTATAGATGTAGTGAAAGAGGACATGAAGGTAGTTGGGGTAAGAGAAGAGGATGCAGAAGAAGAATATCAGTTTGAGGCGATAATAATAGGCCAGCCTTTGGGGATCTGTTAGTAGCTACTATGTAACAGCAAACATCTCAGGATGCACTGGGCCCTTTCCTCACTTTGCTCTCTTTGCTCTGTATGCGTGTACAGTATGTACCATTATTAGCTACTGTCACTGCCAACTTTGCATTTTTATTTGAAGTCCTTTTCACCTCTGACATGAATCCCTCAAGTTCAACCAATCAAAGATTTAAAAAAAAAAAAACAGGCCCTGTTTGATATATAGTTTTCTTAATGGCAGTGATGATGGGGTGGGAGGAAGGTCGCTGGACGACTCAAGAGGTTGATGGGCTCATGTGAGCCAAAGCAGGAAATAAACACGCAAAAATAAGGTCAAAGCATCTGCCTGCCCTTTACATACAGGTTACCTGCTTCTTCTGAAGGCGTCTGTTCACAAGGAATTAAGCCTTGGGAAATGTTGGCAAATTATCATTGATCATGAATTGGTCATAGCTGAATCTGTGAGGAGAGAAAATGATGATCTAAAAGGACAACTGGAGATAATACGCTCCTAGAAAGCTACAACAATTATCACTGAATTAATCAGTAATAAAACGTGGCCGTAGTGGTTTGTAATTATTCTTTATAATGATATACTTATACTTTGACCTGTGACTTAACTGTGGAGAATACAAATAAAGTAACACGAAGGATAAAAAATAAAAGATAAAGTTTGAAGGCCACTAAATTCAATTCAATTCAAAGTCTTTATTTCGAACATGATAGTGTGGTAACAGACATGCTTGAACATTAACAATGAATGCAAGAGAGACATTTCTTTTGGTAGCAGCAGCAGTCTTGAAATGTTCGACAAGGAGTAGGAAGAAGTAAAAAACGTATGAACTCCTACCCCTTGAACTCAATACAATGTTTTCAGATGGACCCTCATTATTAGATATAAGAAATCTTGACGTATTTAGAAGTTACATAAATTAATAGTAATAATTTACACAGTACAAATATATATTGTGATAAACTTGAATATAAATTAGTGGATACCTGAGTGATTATTGCCATGTGCAGTTATATGTCACTGTATTTAAACATTATTTACCCTGAGTCCCTGTATTCATCTATACATTCCAAAATGATCAAGAATCTATAGAAAACATCAGAAACCTTATGAATTCTGTTTGAGGCAAAAACTCCCAAAAGTCAGCAGAATCCTTCTGCAGCTACTATTCATCCCTGAGGCCTTATGGACTTGTGTCTGTGACTTGTGTGTAACCAGAACCAGAACCCAGCCCCCGCCCCCCCCCCCCCCCCCCCCCAAAACACACCTCAATTCTAATATAATTCAATTCACATTAAATAATTAAAATTAACTTTACTTTAATGTTTACAAGCATAGACAGTTCATTTTCCTCTACTAGAACCTAGGAAAAAAGGGGTCTCCTGCACACTGTCAAGTCACTTGCAAAAAACTTTAATATAGGGACCCCTTTTTTCCTTTGTTCACTCCTACCTACTCCATCGCACCTGGTTTTCAAGTTTTTTTAGGTGTGCATCAGCCTCCAGATCTTTATTTTTTTATCCTCTACTAGAACCTCAAATAGAGTCAGTCATACAGTCCAGATATGAAAACAACAGTGCTCCAAATGTAGTCATGCCTACGGATTAACTGCAGATTGCAGGGACAGGTCAGGTGATCTTGGCTGCTCTTTACAATACAATCCAGGTCCAGGGTAGCTGCTGTAGATCTCCATGACCCTCACGTGACTCCCACTGCCGACTCCCTGCAACAGCTCATCATCAGTCTGGTGAATGCAAACACACATCAATAATTTCAGTCTCTGAGAAGAAAATGTCTGTTTGCTAGAACATGCAAGACCTGTGTTTTAACTTAACCCGTTACAGGGCAGGTAACCATGGTAACCATTTATGATAACTGTAGATCCATATACCACACTTGTTTCCAGTATTTGTTACAAGAAGAGAAAAAAGAAAGCTGGCTCCTTTATTATTGTCCAATAGCCCTCTAGAGTTGAAGTTTTAAAGGACTTTCAGGTATTTTATTTACTGCCCGTGAATGGTTGAAGGAAACTGCTTGTGTATCAGGTTCATGTCAGTCTTGTTTTGATTTGTTTTCATTCTATTGAGTTTCTGATTTTGAGTTTCTTCTTCTGAGGCTAACATTACTGGCTATTTTATTTTGTTTAGATCTGCTAGAGATTTGGATCATTTGTTCAATCACACAGAATTCCACAGAAACAGCTGGTACCATAATCTATTAACTTTAGTTCATGTTTTGCGTGTTAAAGGAGCATGAGGCAGGATTGAGGCAGGATTTATGAAAAAAATTCGTATACATTTTAAGTTTTCTAGTAATAATGTTAGATGAAGCGTTCCAAACCAAAAAGAATGAGCCCTCTAGCGTATCTCTCCGTTGCCTTGAACAGGCTGTGTGCTGCAAAATGTGCTGCAATTCCGGTCCCGAATTTCCCGCGCTGTCCTGCGGATGTGACGTCACATGACGCTGCATGCACGTTCTCCCCGTTCTCCCGTGCCGGCTTCACTGTTGGCTGCAGTACCCCCGGCGGCCGTCGTGGCAAAGGTGGCGCTAATGAGTCTCATTTCTTAAAAGGAGCCTCATGCTCCCATAATGGTTATTTAGCAATAAACCTTTCCGTAACCCTCACTCCACCTTTAGGTACCTGAGGTTCTGGGAGTGTTGTGCGTCTTTACGATGGACATTCAAAACGCCTGTCTGCATGACAAAGGTCATTTACTGGTGCACATTGTTGGCACATATCTGCAGGTCTGAATGTACCATTTCTGAGTATTGGGTTGTGATTTGACTCAAATGTTTATTTGATGTTGACATGGTTAATTTTGACATGGTCCTAATTTTTTGTTTTCACAAACAGTGTGGATGAGAAGGACAAGTCCTGGGACACAGCATCTGTGACCTCACCAGGACTGCTACATGTCACACATCCACTGTTCCTGTGATTATTGATTGTCTGTTTTGAGTGTTTCTGGTGTGTTGACCTTTTTTGATAAAAAAAAAAAATAATAATGTGGCTGGGCCAGTGTGTCGTAGAGAGGGTGTGTGACTTTGTCCAATATGGACTGAGGCCTGGACAGCTTCCTCCCCTCGGTCACGGTTGTCAGGGTGTGCAGCTCCTCCCTCACGACATCACTGGCCCTCCTGATCAGTTTGTTTAGTCTGCTGATGTCTGCGACCTTCACCTGCCACTTCCCCAGCATGTGACGGTGAAGAACACCAACTGGAACTGGAACTATAACGTTGGCCTATAAAACCGCATGTTGATAACTTAAGGTGGTGTTTGTTGGTTTTCATATAACTACAGATCCATACTGCACTCATGTTGACTCCTGGGATCCTGTGTCATTGAAAGAGTTTTACTTAAAGGATATTGGGATGTTACTTAAGTAGTTCTTATCATTTGGTGAGTGGTTCTCGTGTTTGTGTTACTGTGTGAGTCCTTGTTTTTATAAGCTGATAATGGGAGCAGCCCTGATATCAACTGCCTTTATAATGTTCTGTCTTGAAACAGAAGCAGAACTGTTATGTGTTTTACTTCCTCGTTTTCTTTGTTTTCTAGTTAGTGTTCATGAGTTTTTTCCCCTAAGTGGTTTTACCCGATAGTGAGCGTAGATAGCGCCACAAAGTCTTTTACAAGGCCTCTTAAGCCTTGTGGGGCTTGATGTTTGGCTTCTGGTGGCCACAGAGGTAAACCATGTTGTATTTTTGATTTCCTATTGGCTCGTGTCTTGTGGGCATTCTGTGAACTTCAACTATGGCAACAGCTTTTTCCTCTGTGGTGTAGTAAATGATTGTTGAGGACGGGAAAGTATGGAATTGTGGTGTAAATTTAGCCTTGGCCATTTGATTAACTAAATCTATTGATGGATGGGCCTGGGTACCGAGTGTGCAAACTGATATTTTGTTCCTAGAAGATTGGCTCTGGTGTTACAAAGACCTGTTTATCAGAATCGTAAGGATTAGTTATCAATTGTGTTGTTTAAAATCAGTATGCATCCCTGGTTCTGTGTCATTTCTTGCATCAAGATAAATGATATATTACCATGACTTGGATGACAGAGACTCTACGTCAGCATATTGCTGTGCTTATAATATCCCTTTAGTGTTCCTTTATCTGCCCTTTTTCTCCTTCAGATCTGACATCTCCTGATCTGAGATGGAAAATATGGAAAAACACTGAACTTTTCAGCAGCAAATTTCAAAAAGTCATTTTTCTATATAAAAGTCAAATATAGGGCAGTACAGTGGCTCGGTGGTTAGCACCTTGCCACAGAGAAAAGAAGGTTCCTGCAATCCCAGCAGGGGTCTTTTTGTGTGGAGTTTGCACATTATATTTGTGCTAGTGTGGATTTTTTTCTCTGTGTACTTCTGCTTAGATACCTCAGTAGGAACAAGCAGATGGATGGATGGATAAACCAAATATCATCATAGAGCCCTAAATCAAGCTCTCTGATCAAAAACTATATCTACCGCAGTGTCTCAAAAATGATGCCTAATTTTGATGTATAGCACGGTATACATTAAGAATGACATTTTTGAGGTACTAACTTCTCAAAATTTAAGCTTAGTACACTGAAAAAAATAAATCTAAGCGCATGTAAATATAACATATTTAAATCTGTGATATTAACAATTAAAAATGAAGTTTGTTGCTTTACATGAATACATCTAGATTTGAACTTAATCAGCATTTGTTCAAAAAAAAAGACATTGTGCATTTTTTCCTTAACAAGCAGTATTTATGTAATCCCAGCAGGTAATCTTTTCATTTACACACAAACAACAAGCAATGATCTTGTTGTATTTACTTTTCCTTTAACAATTTTAATCTATTGAGCAGATTGACCAACGTTTAGATGAAACATGCTTTATTTGTTTAAGTAGAACACCACAGTAAAAAATATCTTGCTTGATCTACTTTAAAAAAAATTAAGGCAACTTTTTCGCATGATATTTTTATGTAGATCAAGAAAGACTAGTCTTTGTATAAACGACTTAATTTTTAGTATGTACAAAATTAATTTGCAAGTAAAGTCAACTTAATTTTTTAATTATTTACTAACTTATTTAAAATAAGTAAACCTAACACAATTAAGTTTACTGTACTTGCAAAATGTATTATTTACATACATAAAATTAAGTAGTTTATACAAAGACTAGTCTTTCGTGATCTACATAATAATCTCATGCAAAAAAGTTGACCTTTTTACTTTTTTAAGTAGATCAAGTAGAATATTTGTATCAGTGTAGGACGAGAGGTCTCACTATCACTTTTTCTACTCCTTGTAGACTTGCAAACATTCAGTAATGTTTGTAAATCCACGATTAGATATAAATCTATATATATGAATATATATAAAGCACTTTGCTTGATGATAATAGGCTGTACGGTTTTCATAAGACTGTGCGGAGGATTAGTGAAGGGTTGCTTGTGGGGATCCCTCAAGGTTGATTTATGGTTCCGCGTTACACCAACGCAGAGCCTACGCTGTAGGGTACGCGCACGCCGTAACCCTGCGACGTAGATCTGCGTCGTTTTAACGCGGGACCATAAATCAGGCTTCAGAGTCGATGACACTCCTCTCCCCGCCTCCCTTTCTCCTCACAGAGAGAAAAAAAGACTTGACGTGGCAGGAGGCCCGGACGTGACATAGCTGCTCATCATCTCTCCTCCTCCTTCTCGTCGGGTGGATTATCCTCCGACATCTGTCCGCAGCGGTGTGGAGGAGGTGAGTGAGGAGACGCTCCTGGACGGGAGGATGTGGCTGCTGCTGCTGCTCAGCGCGCTCCGGGGCGCCTCGGCCTATGATGCGGACCCGCACAAGCTGGACGGGCTGGCGAGAGCCAGGGTGGAGGTAAGCCGAGCTCCTTCTGCTGATCACTTGTTTTCCATTGTTTAAGAGGGCGCTCAGGCTGTGTAACAGCAGCACATACTTCAGCACAAAGCTCCTGAAACTCTACCCCTCTCTTCGTGAAAGACCAACCCTCCCCACCCACAGGGTGTCTCTCTGAACACCAAATTGCCAGAGTAACTGGATAAAAAGACACTGTCTGACCCTATTGTTGTGCTTGTAACCAGTACTCGAGTTGTAAAAAAAAAAGGGGGGATGGTGGATTTTATCATATGGGGACAGATAATTTGTGCTGATTACAAATAATATAATATATTATAAATAATAGCACTGACCAAAACACCTGCAGAAATACTGCAGGAATGACATAGGTAGCAGTTAAATGCAGCCTTCTGTAAGCTGTAAATATCCACTGGGCTTACATCAAATACATCAAAACACAACAATAAAAAACACTGTTCTGAACTTATCAATATGCCTCTGCCCTTCACAGGATAAGTAACATGGATCACTGCAAAAACTCAAAATAAGAATATTTGTCCTATTTCTAGTTAAAATGTCTCATTTTAGTAAAAAATCTTATTACACTTAAAACAAGACTCATCACTGGAAAAAAACAACAATTGTCACCTGTTTCAAGTAGATTTTCACTTGAAATAAGTAGAAAAATCTGCCAGGGGAACAATATTTTTTTTGCTTGTAATGAGAAGATAAATCTTGTCCCACTGGCAGAATTTTTCTACTTATTTCAAGTGAAAATTTACTTGAAACAGGTGAAAATGGTCAAATAAGTTATTTTTATGGTGTTATTTTTCTGGTGATGACTCTAAATGTTGAAATAGCAGTAAAACCACATTCATTGATGAAATGACATAAGGGATGGAAAGAGGGGATGGCAGTTTTACAGGGGGGATGATTTTTACTGTTTTTATTTCAGGGGGGGATGCCATCCCCCCTCTACTCCAGTACTGCTTGTAACACCCCATACTTGCAGGCTCAGATTTCTATCAAAAATTAGGTTGGACTTCACCCAATAAAAGGGTCGTTCTGAGTCTGAGAGGTTTACTGAAAAAGGTTACCCAAACAGCACAGCATTGGTCTATAATTTTATAGATATATGCATTACACATTGCATAAGAAATATAAGCCTCAAGTAACCTTACTTTTCTTTTACACTAGCACTGTCTGTGACCATTTAGTCTAATATACTGTCTCTTTCCAGACCTGTGGTGGATGACAGCTGAATCGGCTCGTAGAGGTAAGTTATCCCGTTGTAATCAACAGCTCAAAAACTGACAATACCTGCCAGTCAGAGGCAGACCCAAGCTTAATCCCTGCTTAAAACTGCTCATTCTCTGTTGAAATATTTTATGTCCAGGGATTCATTAATCCGCAAACAGTCACTGAAACCAGCTTGGAGTGAAAAACATTAATCCTAGCCTCTGTCTGCAGGTCAAGGCCTTCGTGACCCAGGATATTCCTCTTTAGTATCCTTTGACTTCCAATACATGACTGTTACATTGTGATCAACACAAATTGTACTCTGTTATACTCTTAAAAGTCCTTGACTGCCACCACCTCAGCCATAACTTGGTGATGAAGCACATTCCTGGAGCTGATCCTGAGCTTGTCCTCCTCAACCACTATTATGAAGAGCTGGATGTAAGTCACGTTTGCCAAGTTAGAAATCTATTTATTGTTTTTTGTTGCTCCTTTTACAAATAAGAAAAATAAAAATGTATGCAGTTCCGACTCTGCATTGCTGCACTGCCCTCCAAAACCCTCCAAAGCAGCTGAGGATGCCGATTGATTGCGGCAGTTAATGCAAAATTATCTCAGAATCAATCTACAACCACTTCGGCTTAATACCTTTAAGCACAAGGGTCACCACAGCAGATCATAGTCTGCACATTGATTTGGCCCAGTTTTATGCCGGCTGCCCTTCCTGACGCAAACCCGGAAGCACAGGGTGAGACAAACAACCATACACGTACGCACACATACACCTACAAGCAGCTTAGAATCATCAATCAACCTAACATATGTTCTTTGGACTGTGGGAGGAATCTGGATACCCGGAGAAAACCCACACAAACACGAGGAGAAAATGCAAACTCCGTACAGAAAGACTCCTGCTGCGTCCGGGAGTCAAACCAGGAACCTTTTTGCTGTGAGGCAACAGTGCGAACCAGTGAGACACTGTGCTGCCCTAAAGGAAAACATGAGGATCGCGCACCCCAGCAAAATGTACTTTTTTGAGCAGAGAGTTCCGTGAAAAAAAAAGACATCTCCAAGGTCAACATCTGATCAAACGATCTCCAGGAGGCTTTTGTATCCGTTTGTATCAAAGAGCTGCAGCCCCAACCACGACCCCTATCTATTCAGCTGACACGGGGCACATCAACTAATTTGAAGTCACAACATTAGTTTTATTTTGGCTCCTCACGCGCTTCAGCATTTAATTACTGCAGCTTTTATCAATAAAGCAATGAGGGATATTTTCCAAAGGAAATTACATGCATGTTTTTTCTTTTTACATAGCACACATTTATTTGATGCAGTTAATATAAAACAAGTAACGTTTTTCTGTAATTAAGGCATCCAACTAAAAACAGAGTATGCATCTGATAAAACATGCAGTAAATGTACAAGTTGTCACTTAAACGTGTGCTTCCTTCACAGCGGATTGCTCTGTCTGACATGACGCGCTTTGAAATTAATGACCTACTGAGGGAACTGGGTTTCTACAAAAAAGCTGAACCAGAGGATGAGGTGCCGGAGGAGTTCCGCTTCTCTCCTGCCAAAGACAGCCCATTCAAAGATGAGCCCACCTACAAATCCTCCACCTCCTCTCCAGACACAGAGGACACTTCCTTAGAGCCTGAAGCACAAGTCCCACGCAGCGATCTCTAGGATGCAAGAACAAACAGAAGTAGCAGCAGTAACACGATGCCCCAACGTCAGCGGGTTACTGCAGCTGATGACGGAAATGTTTGTAATTTCACAATAAGGCCAGCTGATCAAAGATCCACCTGCTGGGGAATGACAAAACCCTTACATTCCCCTGATGGGCTTTTAAAAGATAAAATCTGATTTTGCACTTAAACCCAATAAGCCATTCTGTGAGTGATTTGTGAGCGTTTTATTAGTGGTCCATCATGCGTACGCTGTCTTGAAAATGTTTCCCCCTTTTGATTCTTCTGTTTACCTGTAATTGCTGCCATCCTGCTGTGACACTGAATGAAGCCTCAGGCTGAAAAATCGCCCAAATGGTCTGAGGTTGATGCTACTTGTTTTAGTGGGTTGGACTGATACACACAAGACTCAAAAGGAAAAAAAATAATAAAAACTAAAAAAACAACCAGTGAGCTTTGCTTCATTAACTGCGGATATTCTCCGTTATGCTTCCAGCTGTAGGTTTGGAGTTGCAAGTTTTCCTCAAGTATGAAGGTAACCAGAAAACTACAGTGTTTTATGAGATATTTCAAAAGAAAACTTCTAAAACAAATTCATTTCTCATATTGGTTTAATTGTTAATTCACATTTAGCTGTGGTGCACAGAAACATGAAATAATACCGTGTTTATGCTCTTATATACACACACTGGCTCATACACACTCACTGCATTGTGGAGGTTTTTTTTCCCCCTTTTCTTTTTTTCAGTTACCAGAAAGTGGGTACTTATAAAATAAATTCTCAAAAATCCACCAAAACAAAGCTTTTAGAAATAAGTTTCATCAAAATATTCTCTGAAGCCAACTTTGAGAATCCTCTCCAAGGGAATCTGAGTTTTACATGTGAAATAAAAATCTTGACTTACAACCTTTTCTTAGCTTAATATCGATAAATATACAATTTTCACGCCTCAGCATCGTTCGCGCATGTTTTTACTGAAAGCCGGCTTTCAAATGGAAAGCGAGTCCAATTTGCTTCACAAAATGCTGTGGCAGTTTCAGCTTATCAACTTACTTTACACAACACTTTAAAGCATAAATGTACACACTAAAATAACAAAAAATTGTCTTAAAAAAAAACTACTGGAGCATTAATAAAGAGCTGTGTGTAAGTGTGTGTGGCAGGGCGATGCAGAGGTGTGACGTGACCAGACCGTTTACATATCTGCTGCTTAACTTAAAAAAATGACAATAAATTAAAAAACTTTGAGCAAAAAGAGTTTGAGTAAATATGGAAAAAGTACCAAAATAGCAAATGATGCATATGTTAGGGTTAAATTTTCCTTTCACATGGATTTACCAACAGAAGTGCTCATAAAATTACAAAAAAAAATTACAGAAGCACAGCAGAGAAATGTCAGTATAAATACTTTAAAAGCGGAAATAACAAAAAAAGACCCCTCCCCCCAGCCCCCCACCCAATTCTGTTTGTAGACGAATACAGTAACAACTCCACACATTAAAGCTGTTATGAAGCTGCTTGAAGTGGGTCAAGTTCCAAAAGTTTCAATAAACCTGAAAAGGTCTTTTTTTAAACTTAGCCCTCTTTTGTTGGAAAAAAAGATTTTATCGACAAAATCAGTTTCTAGAGGAAACTTAAATCATGAATATGCATCGCCACTGCCAACAAATATGATAAAACTGAAAAAGACACACACACACAAACACACAAGCTTGTCCATCACAGATGTTCAACTAATTGACTCAGCCTGTTGGAGTGGAGGTGGGGAAAAAGTGTTGTGGAGGAGAGTTTGGGAAGGGGTCAGGACTGCTGAAAATAGAGGAGGGAACGCCCATCCGCTCTGAATGTCCTCTGACCACTGGTCAGAGGTCAGAAAGGCGGCCCATCTTCAGCTCGTATCTGCGCAGGTGGTTGACCAGAGACTGTACGTAGGTGAAGACGCATTTGGAGTCTGGTTTATTACCCATGATCATCATGTCTTCCACTTCCAACAAAGGCATGCAGTTGACGTGGGTCCTGGGGAACAAATGTACAGGAATGAGTGGATGAGACGGACGAGGAGCAGCAGAAGATGATCAGAGATTGATGTTGAAGGAAGATACTTTCACACTTCAAAGTCATAATGCCTGGCCATGGCTATTCCTAAAATACTCAAAGTGTGTGTTTTATTTTTTGTAGTAACCAACCAAATGTATATTACTATTCGGATACAAAGCTCATTATTTTCCCATTTAATTTTTCTTTAAATAACTCTTTGAATAGCCCTTTTTAGGAAGGCGTTATAAAAGTTTTCAAATAAACTTTGGAAAGGAAGTGCATTTCAAAAGTAACGGTCTTGATACAATCTGATCTATGAAGGTAAGTGGCCACAAGGTGGCACCGTCTCCTTACAATATAAACCCTCAAAGATGTCCTACACTACAAGGACAGAAACGGCATGGAAGTGAAGAGAGAAAAGAATACCAACATGAGCTCTGTTTCATCAGTCAACTGTAGAAAAAGGTTAGCCTGCACTTAGCTATTAAAGTGTCTTTAAAAGGCTTTACATGCCAAGAACATAAACACTTCACTTGTAGCCTCACACTTTATCAAAAGTCAGGGGACAACAAAGCTTTTTCCTTCTCTGCTTTGTTTCTTAACTCTTATGTTTGAAACATTGCAATACAGCAGTTCCTTTTAAAGTGTTGAACTGCAGATCATCCTGGCTGTCAGCCTGGACCATAGTCTGGTTATGCATGCACGCACACACACACACACACACACACACACACACACACACACACACACACCATGTTTGGTGCTATGGACATGAGGAGCATCAGATTAACATGAAGCATCCGATATTTAAATAACCGTCCAAATGAGGCTCTGTATGGTTAGAACATGGAGTTACACACACTTCTCCACCTTTGTCTGTCAGAACCAAGGCGAGGTTCCCTCAGAAGCTTGTACTCTGTCTCACCAGTTTTAGTTTTAGTCGGGGTGCAACTCTAGGAGGAATTTTTGGTTTTAACCAGGCCCTTCGTCACCAGACCCCTGTAGAACTCCTGCAGGTATGTGTACACACACTTCCAATCCGGCTCACGCATCTTCACCATGTCGTCCACATCCAACAGCTGGGGACAATCCACTAGTTTCCTGCGCCCATGCCCAAAAGTGAGGAGGGTGAGAGGAGAGGATGGGAAGAGAAAGAAGGAGCCAAACAGAGAAGAGATGACAGACAAGAAAGAAGGGATGAAGAAAAGAT
Source organism: Cololabis saira (assembly GCF_033807715.1). Taxonomy (NCBI): domain Eukaryota; kingdom Metazoa; phylum Chordata; class Actinopteri; order Beloniformes; family Belonidae; genus Cololabis; species Cololabis saira. Next base: position 30,277,435 of record NC_084595.1, read on the forward strand.
TACAAACAGAGAACAGGACAGAGGGGTGGAAGACGGAGAAAAAAGGTGGGGGAAAGAAAAAAAACAAACGGACAAAGCCGTGAGCAGCCGATAAAAAAAAGTGAGAAAACAGAGAAAAAGAACACACAAAAAAAATAGCAATATTACATTTTGTGTTCACAAATGTCATGCTTCATAAACAGTACAACACATAAAGTCTGTGGCAAACAAAACAGTGTACAATGAGCATCCGGAGATGCTCATCTAGTCTTTTTGTTTGTTGTTGTTGTTTTTTCCAGTGCATTAACTTTTCACCACATCAAAATGACTTTGCCAGAAATGCAAGACACTGTGAAAAAACAACAGTTTTGACAAACAAAAACAAAAAAAACAACCATATATAAAACACTGTGGCTTTTTAAGAAAAAGGAAAAAAAAAAAAGAAAACACACTTGTGCACAGGATGGTGTGTGTTTGAGTGTGTGTTGAGATTTCAGATCACAACATAGTGTTGGAAGGATCTGCAGTGTCTTGGGAAGTGAGTGATGATGCAAAACAAAAAGGTGGGAAGATGGAGCACTGTGGTTGGGTGACAGTCCAGTGCTGAGCGTCGGAATAAAGAAAAAAAATACAAAAATAAGTAAATGAAATCAGCAGCAACATCATCCTACTGGGAGCACATGAACACACACGAGTAACAAGGTGTGAAGCAAGAAGTATGGGAAAGAAAAAAAAACAGAAAGAAGAGAGATGTGGAGGTGGAATATATCAGGCACTGCTGAGAGCCTGTTTATTAATTTTTTTAACCTGTTGTTTTATGGATGGGTTTGCTCATGGATCTCTGATTTAGTGTCGCTCCTTATCACAGATGACAGACAGAGAGAGGAGCTTTACAGGCAGTTACTGGAGTAAAATGTGTCTCACTCAGTTTTGAGGGGGGCTCGATACTCCTAGGAGAGACATGGAAAATTAACACTGATGCATCAGTCCAGGAAGAAGGTTGATCTTCTAGACTCTAGTACATGCTGGTTGAAAGCAACACGTTGATTTCATTTTACAGATAAAAATAAATGGAAAAAAAAAGTCTGTTTATAGTGTTATGAGTGTGCTAAAATAAAATGGATCATATTCATAAAGAGGAGTGACTCCTTCAGCTGGTTTCTCTTCGTGCTCTTCTCTTCGCCAAGACCACCTAATCCAAAGCTCAGAGCAGCTGATAAGGTTTCTCCTTTCTTTAGTTAGAGCAGATGTGAAGGCAATTACGTCTTGTGTGTACTCACTCTGCAGCACTAAAGGCCACCTCGAAGTTTTGCCTGCGGTTGCTGGGGCTCAGGGAGTCGTAGTCAAAGGCTTCAGGGAAGAAACTGTGCACCAAGGCACAGAACGCCATGCCGTTGCTCCAGCTAGAAGAAAAATTCTGGATCTCCACATGCTGAGGGAGCAGGCAAACACAGCAGATACAGAGGCAATGATAAATCAGAGAGGACAACATTCCCAAAGTAGGAAAATATTATGTCAGGCCTGCGTCAGTTGCCATTTTTATGGCCGATTGTTAGAGATCAGCGCTGAACACACAGAGGAATTTGCTGTGACTGGCTAGCTCACCTCATACGTGCGTGTCTTGGCTCGACACCAGTCCAGCAGCATCTGCTTGATGGAGTTTGCGTTGGGTACACCAAAGCTGGTGGAGCGCTGGACCTTGTTTACTTTGGCAACTGCCTGATTTCCAGGGCTAAAAGAAAAGCCAGTTCTGTGTTAATATTTACATGCTTTGACGTGTTCCTTTCCTACCTGTGATTGCTCTGCCCCTCAGTTTACCCTTACCCTCCTTCCTTCTCCAGCTTCTCTATCATGGCTTTGCGAGCCGACATGGCAGATGTTTTCGGCAGGGTTTGGGCTCTCATTAGTTCCTTGCGCCTCTCTGCCTGCCGTCGGTCCATAGCACTGCTGCCACCTCGAGTGGACGTGTCGTCCTCGCGATCAAACACGCTGAGACCGTGACAAGTGAACAATGTCATTTGTAAGACATGTTATGACAGGGTTTATACAGCAATCCTTATGTTAAATTTAATACCAATTTAATACCTTTTTCACTACCTTCAGATTTAAAAAAAAAACTGTCACAACATTAAGTGTTAATCATGGACCTTTTAACATTAATACAGATTTTGACCTACTGTATAGAACACTATACAGAACAGATTTATAGACTCATTGATGTTGACCAGATGTTTCACATTTATTTCACTTTGTGAATGACAATAAAATAGACTGCTTAAAATGTAAAAGGTAAAAAATAATACCAATTTAAAAAAAAAAAAAACCTCTGACAGTGAATTTAACACTTTTAATGACCTTAAATTTGGCAATTTTCATTTATCACTTTTTAATACTTTTTAAAACCCCGCGGAAACCCTGTATGATTTAAGCAATGTGTCGATGCTTCATCACCAACCTTCCGACTTTTCTGCTTGCATTAGAGGAGGAGGAGGAGGAGTAACTATATGATTGTGCCTGGACTGTTCCTCCTGAAAACAAAGAAACAGACATATGAATTATACTGTGTTATTATTACTGTGTATGATAATAAAAGATATTCAGGGAGAAAGGTAATGACTTACTGTCTGTTTTCTGCACATAACTGGTCTCCACAAGTGTGCTGCGTGTTGATCTGTTCCCATCATCTGAAAAGACAAGTACAGTGCTTCATGCTTCATTTTTTTTATCCAGTTTTGTAGTTTTTCTGCTTTTGTAAGATGCTTTGTATATTTTGGAATTGTGAATAAAAATTAGCACTAGAGTGACTTGAATGCTTAATACAGGCTCAAGAGAAGTTTAGAAGTTCAGGATAAGAAAGGCAAGGAAAACATACCAGACTGTGTAAAGCGATTCGTCTTGGTGACTTGGCTGAGGGTTGAACCATCTGCTGTTTTCTCCACCTTGCTTATCGTCACCTCTCCCGCCCCGGGCCCGGTACGAACTTTCTGCACGCGCTCTTCTCTCTGCTGTCGTAGCTCCTGCAGACGAGTCTCACGTTCTTTTTCCCTCTGGTCTGGGGTGGAAGAGAGGGCGAGAGAGGTCGTGTCAGGGAGAATTACAACAGGACCTCCAGGGCGGAGAGCAATCCATTCCACAAGTGTTCCCACGCTCGTGTGAAATCTTTTTCTCAACACACAATCATAGGTGAGCGGTTAAGCAGGCAAGCAAAAGCTGTGAAATAACGTGTTCACAAAAATATCACACACTAGAAAGAGGGAAAATATTCTTATTGTGCTTTGTGGAGAAACTGCTACAAATTTAGAACTGCCCCAAATACTTGTACTTGAACTACCTTCACCTTTTGTCTGATACTAACATTCATAATGTGTAATCCTGTTTGATACTTGCCCTAATGTTACAGCAGTAAGGGCAGACTTACAAAAACTACATAGAGTACGGCAGAGGAGGCACTGATTCAACCGACGGGAAAGATCAGGCACTTGAGGCAACTAGTTACCTCGTAAAACCAAATGTCCTCTGAAATAAATACAACTGTAAATGTGGAAATGTTTCACGAACAATGTTAGAACACTGAAACACATGACTCATGCAAAATTAACGCAACGCCTTCATCATCCACCACAAGTGAGAAAATTAAAATTGCAGTGGTCTGATAAAGATGGGAGGGTGCAACCAGAAAAAACAAATCCAGACAAGAATCAATTATTAAAGCGCACTGCACACCACCCGTCCTACCCATTTCCTCTTGAGAACATCCCAGCATGGCCTCTGAGGGCAGAATGGATACAGTTTTATCTTTTTTTTTTCTCAATGTATAAGCAGAGGAAATGAAAAAGAAGAAAGAAATGCATATTTGACAATAAACAATTTGTGTTTGCCTTTGATGATTTTAAATGAAGAGGGAAAAAAAAGCTTTCAGGTAGAAAGAGATAAAAGTTCTATTTTTGCTTGTAGGTCACCTCTTTTTTTTTTGCGAAGATCTCTCATGGCTGCCCGGATCATCTTCCTCTCTTCAAAATCTTTGGATTCATCAAGCTGCAAAATTATTTAAAAAAAAAAAAAGAAAAGGAAGGTTCAAAGGGATGTTGTTCCTTTTAAGCATGTGGTTCTGAAAGTGCACTGCAAACACCATGAAGAGCTGAAAAAAGCTCTCTGAACATGTTGTATTCAACTCAACATGGTGTTTTAAATTTAGCACGTCCAGTATGAGGTCACGGTTGTGGAATACCATTTTATCTAGAAGCTCTTCATCCTCGATTGCAGTGAGCTTTTCGGCGGTCAGTTTTCCAGAGCACTCCACGGATTTGGCTTGAGTGTTGGAGTCGTTGGGGGTGGCAGGGACGTGACACGCCACCTGAACAGATGATCCAGCTGAAAACACTGGCTCATTGGCAACAATCGGCTCAGTCTCCATCTGCAGAAGAAGGACAGCAGGAGCAAAGGCCATGAAAGTATTAACCTGAGTTGCAAAGATTAAATGTATTGTTTTCATGGATTTTAGAAAGAATCTTGTGACCCAACAGAGCTCAGACTACAAGCTGCACACAGTGTAATAGAAACTATTTATTCCTCAGAAAATACTAGTTACTGAATGCCTGCAACAGACTTATGGTTCAATGCTTTTGTTGAAACTGAATCCAGGTTCAGATATAGCTCAGACAGTTGGCCCCATCCTTATCCACAGTTGCTTTTGCCCTCCTCTCAGACCGGGCCTCACGAGGGAGGAACAATGCCCTGCACAAGCACAGAGTTGATCAAAAGGTGGGCCCTGGGTAAAAGAGTTTTCTGGAGTCAGAGTTCTGACCCCCATGGGACAGGCTGTACTGAGAAGCCCTTGACCGATGAAGAATGTTTTGGGACACAACACGGCCAAACAAGAGGTCTGAGGCAGCTGATGGAGGCATGTGTGTGTCGTGAGAAACTTGCAGATAACCTAAGTGCTCAAGTCAGGTTTGATAGAGCTTTAGGGTTCCCTTGATCACTGGAATCAATGCAGAGCAGAGTGGCAACAATATTTTTGTTAGTTTCTGCTTTAAGGTGTAATACAGTCACTCAGAATGGAAGAAATGACTCATACTGGACAAAGTGAAATGTAGTCACATAAGGTCACAGATCCATCTGCTGGAGGGATTAATACAACAACCCACTTATTGAGATGGCTGATTGGCAGATGCAGCTGTGTGCAGGATTAGAGTGTACCGTAATATGAATTGGCTGATGCTGCAAAACACACAATATCCCTAAAATCTTATCAGTGCACATACATGGTTCGTTATGGGATTTCAAATGCATAATGAGGAAACAAGCCTAGAAATTAAATGGTTATCCTGACAGACCTGAAACTGTGCTTCATTATCTACCTTACTTTTATGCCATTCCTGTTCTGAAGACAGAGAAGTAAACTCTCCTCATCATTGGTTTGTTTTTTTTACTGAGGGTTTGACACAATCTCCAAGAAGCTAAAATGTCCTCAGCAGCTCTTTCATGCCCTGGCTGGACCTTTGTCCTCTCCGATTACTTTCCCCAAATTTCCTCTGTACAGAAACATACCAGTGGCAAACCACAGACCAGAACCACTGCAACTGTTGAAATGCAATCACTTTGTCCTCTACACTGAAAAGTAGTCACACTAGACAGCACAGAAACATGACACTGAGCCAGGACCCATTAAGACAAACATGGCATTGCATGTTTGGAAAACATCTGTAGGAGACCACTTGAAGTCTTCTACATAAACACCGTACTGTATATCAATACTGACTGACAGATGTGTTTTTTTTGGGTCAGACAGCATCACTGGCATGGCACTTAAAAATCATGACCAGCTGATCCACAGGCACTTGAAGCAGTGGAACAAGGGAACTCCAGCTGTTGAAGAGGCATATTTGAATGCAAAGGGGATACAGTCAGAAGAACTCACACTGCTTGAAGAAATGTTTGCCATGAGAGATGGAGCAGAAAGGGAGCGGCACGTTGCAAAGGTTGCTGGGTGAGGAACTGATGCAGGTTCTGACAGCTGAGGAGGGCTCGTCTCAGCAGACGCACTAAGTGAGCCCTGAAAGCATGATACAAGCTCTTGGAGAGCGCTGGAGGAAGAATCCGAGGGAGTGCTGGTTGAATTTTCATATGGAGCTTCAACTGCAGTCTCTGGATGTGTGAACAATGAAGTATTATTGGATGTTTTTTTAGTCTCACAGGGACTTTCCTCATCAAGTTCATGTTCTACAGGGGAAGGCAGTCTCATCACCTTGCACAATGCCTCCACTTGCTTCACCACTCTTTCCTGCTCATTTCTCAGCCTAAGGTTCTCCTTCTGCAGCCTAGCAATGGCCTCGAAAAGAGGAGTCAATTGATCTGCTGCCTCCTCCAGACGAACATCCACTTGTTTCCCAAAGGCTTGCAGGTCAATGTGGATCTCCTCCACAGCACACCGCAACGTTGATTCAAACTTCTTCTCGCAAAATTGTTCCTCTTCCTCATCAACTTCTGCCTGAGCAAGAAGATCTCCAATTTCTTCTTCCAGGCCAGACTCGGCACACGTGCTACCTGGGCTGCCCAAAGTCTCCTGAGGCTGTGAGGCTGGGAGAAAGTCCAAGTTCACCCCAGGCATGGCAGTTCAAAATGTCTCACAGTTTTCTTAGAAATGCCTTATTAGCCCAAATCCACCCAAGATTCAGAGAATGTTTGGTTTCAAGTGTAAGATCACAGAATAAAAAGGTTATGGCCTCTCTTACAACAGTAGAATCTGTTTCAGAGACTTTGAGAAGCAACCACCGTTCTTTATACCCCCAGCAATACCCTCCTCTTTACAGGCACTCAACCTGGCAGCCAATAAGCATGCAGGGAGTCTGGTTTCCCAAGCAGCCCCCGCCCGTTTATTTCCTGTGACCCGACATATATTTATCTCCCACCTGACTATTATTCCACAAAGCAACACTCTTAGTGAGAAGAGCAAGAGGGGGTACAATTTAGAAAATTCCCCCCTCCCACTTCAACTCTCCCTTTAGTTAGGCCTCGTCCTTCACACCTCGACTGGAAGGCAGCAGGGGTTTAGATGTGGCTTTAGGCCAGGCCTGTGTTGACAGAGTAACACATCACTTTTTCTCTCCTCTTAAAACTTGCTTCCAACAAAAAGTGACTGAGTCTCGCTAATCAGCTCAGTATTTTCCCCCAAGACAGTGACGAAAAGTCAATTTTAGTAGGAAGATGCTTATATACTAAATATTTATGGTTATGGCAGAGCAACGTGAGTTCTCCGTGAGAATGAGCTGGGGTCCAGTTCCCAACAGCTGTAGGTAAGAACGTTGGGGAAGGACGTCACAGTCTTCCCAAGTTTGCCTTTGGACTTACTGACAGATGAGCAGCAATCCAGCTGCTCCACACGTGGAAGCTTGAAGTGGTGCAGTGTTAAACATGGAGTGATGACAGAAGTCTGCGCATGTTCCTAATCTTATTTTTTGTTTTTCTTTGTTCAAGTACCCTTTTAAACGTATACTGATACATCCTGACTGTCAAAAGCATAAACAGGACAGCGTACTTCATTGTGTCTTACAACCACCACATTTGACTTTTATTTCATTGCAAACAACCTGAAGGAATTTTATGTTTTTCAATTTGAAAAGTCTTCCTGAAAAATACAGAGAAAAATATGTCTTTCATCACATGCTGCTCTAAAACCTCAATGTACTTTTTTGTGTTTATGCTGCCATCACACAGGGGTCAACCAGCTTTCCAAAGCTTTTCCCCACAACGTCACAGATCTCGGTTTTTGGGGTTACTTTGCACCGAATGATGATTACAACCACCTGTGAACATCAACTTCTTGAAACCGCTTTTTAAAACTTAATTACTATCCTTAGATTTCTATCCTTAGACTTTTAATTTGTCGCAGGGCTGAAATATAGTAACTGATGTCATATAACAAATTTATTTGATGGGAAAAACATGACATATTGTGGGTTCATACTATCTAGAATCTAATAAAAGTCAAAGTAAGTCAAGGAATCATTGCAATTTTTAAAGGGTGATTCAATATAACCCAACGTTTTCTATTTTGATGTCATATAAACTGAGTTCTTGGCTTTATAATCAATATTTGTATTTTTTTTGTAATATATGAACATATTGCATTTACAGTCGAGAACAATATGTCAGAGAAACAGTTTGGACTTTGTAGGTTTTACAGGAAAAAACATTATTTTTAAGACCATAGTCTTGAAGCAACACCTGACTGAAGGAAAGTGGGTCAACCTCAGGACACTGCTCTAGTATTACCATGAAACAAAGCACAGACACCACCTGACAATAGGCTAAACCGAAAAGGAAGAAAAGGAGGAAGTCTGTGCAATTTCCCCAAGCGTGCAAGCTGTATCTTTATTACAGCAGCAACGGGTGTAGCCGTTTAAACGCTCACTGTGTCATGACAATACATCTTTGACTATTTTCGGCCTTCTGCTGCCATTTACACGAGTTTCCAAAAATAGCGTTACGCCAAATCCAACACGACATAAAAAGAGGACCAGATTTCAGTCTACAGAATAGTCAGGATTGTTGGAAAGCAGGTATTAGATTCCCTGCTGTGTGACATATGTGAACTGGTCACGTAATAAGCACGTCATGCATCATCAGCTTGTAAACAAAAAGGTCTTTGTCTATCTGCATGTCAGTGAGACAATCAGTCAGTGACCGTTAGTTTTGTGTCCATGTTCAACACAATAGCACTTGGCCAATGTGACCTAGAACTTGGCAGTAATCTTTGTAACTTCAGGAAAGACTGACTGTACTGTCATCACCATGGATATAAAATTAAAGCATTATTTACATTTGTGTTCAAGGTCGAGTGCTGGGATTAGCATGCACTGGCTGCTTACAAGCCGGAGCAGCTGTGATAACAATAACTAGCTGCTGGTCTCACCTATCTAACGCTAAAACACAAAGAATCTCGACTTATACTTATATTTTTTTTTCTTTATTATAAATATGATGCAGCAACTTTGTGGTTTCTTTCCATTTTTATAAATATCGAACATTTGAAGTGACACTGATGGGAATCCAGCCATCAGTATCAGAATGTTTAATTAGGATTAAAAAACAAAAAAGAGTAAAGAGTAAGTAAGTAAAGAGTGGAGGTTGTAAGTACTGAGGTTAGACCACCAAGAAGAAGCACAGACCACCCAAATGGATCAGAGTTTCAGACAGGAACCACGGTGGCATAGAAACAAACAGCGCCACCAGTCTGGAAGAGCGGGTTAAAACTCCCGTTATGCACCGGTCATTGGCACTCTCTACTTGCTATAATGAACATTTTCGCCGTGGTGAAAAGGCTACATTAATATGTGTCATGTGCCCTTCTCACAACTTCGCACATTTAATCAATCAGCGAGAGTCAGATAAGAGGTCGTCTCTGCATCTCCACAAACTCAAAGACAAAAACAAAGGCTTATGGTTCATCAACGAAGGCATTCAAGTCAGGCCTACACAATTAAAACGCAGCTGCTGTTATGTCCTTGTCTGTGATGTTGGTGGTAACACCATGCCTCCATGACTTTGCAGTATTATAAATGGCAACAGTGTTAAACTCCATCGGACACTAATGAGAACTACATTAAAACCTAAATACAGGAGTCTGATATGAAAGGCAGCATATAACCTGTACTCTGTTGATGGTTTTGCCATGTTTAACATTTTTAATAATTTTACAGCATTTTCAACTACTAATATTTTCACCATCAATTCCAGTGCAGTTCTTTAGAAATAATTTTATACACATTTACATTTGAACTTTGCCTGCACTCTGTACCACCACAGAAAATCAGTCACAGAATAAATCTCATTTTCATCCAAAATGTTGCCTCTTTCTTGTAAACATTTTTATTTTTTAAAGCCATTGTTTTATTATTTTTTAACCTTTGTAGTTCAAGCCTTTGTCTAAATGACTGAGACATTCTTGACCCAACACCTTAAATCCACCCTGCAGCCACGTGGAGCCTCCTCCCAGCGCTAATTAACCAGCTCCCTGATCCCATAACCAGATTACCTCTGCACTCTGAATGCACAGCCATTAAAAGAAAGAAAAAAAGAGTAAACAGGACATTGCTTAGCGTTTCCTCCCTTTCTCAATGCCCTTCTATCCATTCATGATGCCGCTCCTTTCATGGAAGAAAGACAAGTTTAAGGTATTGGCACAAAAAAGAGAGCTAAGCATCAATTTGGGAAGTGATTGGTTCGTTTCCCTCTCTACTAATCCTCACAACACACGAATCAGACCAACCAATCACAGAGCTTGCCGAGTTACATCTTTCAGAGCAAGAAAGAAAGATGAAGGGACAAGACTTTTGTCAGCTTTAGCTACAGCGCATGTGGAGTGTAACTGCTGTGGATGAAGACAAGCAGGTGTTATTTAGGAAAACATTTCCCTGATAAATCTCAGATGACATGGACTGCTGAGAGAAAAAACAGGAATGCCCAGAACACCTCCCTTCTTCTCACTGTCTCTTACACATACCTTACAAGGACAGATGTGACTGGCTACCCACTCTGTGTTTGATAAACACTGTTCTTCCCTCCTCTCCCTCCTTTCCACACACTCTTTCCACCCTTCATGTTCCTACCCCGCTTGATTTTAAAGCCCCTGTAGGTCACTGCCCAGACAGGGACACAGCAGAAACACCGGTAGATGGTAAACTGAGATTAAATAAAAAGATTTAAAAGCAAAACACTAATTTCAGTTTTGAATAACTAGAAGCAGGTTGGACGTGAGGATTTCTGTGGAACCTCAGCATTTGCACACTGTACCTTGGTGGAGGATCCAGAGGAGAAGGTAGATGAGGTGATCTTAAATGGAGTCGCTCTAAGGCCGAGAGTCAACTCTGAAACAGATACAGAAAAATTGATTTGTAACATTATCTATATGTTATAAGCTGGGGTGAAAAAGATCAACCCTCAAAGAGTAAGGATGTAATTAAACCCATCTGCTTAATCTTGCATGATGTTGGAGGGAGTCATTGCATTAGCTGCTATGGTGTCATAAACAACACAGACACATGTCTAATGGAAGACGATTGAGGGAATTTACATGGCGCCAACTTTACCATAAACAGTTTTGTTCATTGGTCTTTAAGAGTACACATATGAATTTCCCTCTGATTCATTACTTCCCCCATCCACAAAAACATGCACAAAAGCTCCATCATAAAACACATGACTGATACAGCAAAGCTTACATTTACAAGTCTTTATAGTGCTTTGGAGGGAAACCTGAGACACAGCCACAGGCTGTCTTTAGTCAGACAGGCAGGTTCCCAAAAAAGGAGCTCAAAACCATTAAAGCAAATTGTGCTGAAAAGAAGCTCACAAAATCATCCCCTGGAGAGTTCACATAGTGCATGCTGGGTGTGGGGGAGGGTGGGGGTTACTGTAAGAGATGAACATTGATCTTGGACAGGTCCAGCTTTTGTTTTAAATAAACAGTTTGTGTTAGAGATCCCAGCTGCTGAGAAGAACAGAAGCCTGAGAGATTGTAACTGGACAAAGTGCAACAGCAGCTGGAGCAGACTTGCTCTTGACATGGACTGATATCCATGCCACCCATGTTCTGTTTCACGCAACTAATACATCTTGTGGGTGGTTTATACTCTGCTGACATCCCTCAGCTCCTAAAGGACTAAAAATATAAGAGTGCAAACATCTACGCTGCACCACTTAAACCCTACCTGTGGTTCTTTAATAGTCAGTGTTTTACATATTTTAGTAAAAAGCAAAAAAGCAAAAAACAAATAATAATAACAACTTTTATATTACTATTTCTAGATAACAACTACATCCTCAAAGGCAACTTTATGTTTACTTTAAGAGTCAGTTCCCCTCCAACTGGAAAGTTGCCAGATCAATCCCTGGCTGTGTCACATGCAAAAGTGTTCCTGGGCAAGACACTAAAGCCCACAGTCAGTCATTGCCCAGCCACTAACGGTGCCCAAGCCCGCATGAATGGGGAGAGCTGCATCAGGAAGGACATCCAACGTAAAACCCTACGCCAAATCAAAATGTGGAGCACAATGCTGTGGTAACCCTACTAAGGAAAAAAAAAGTTTGTAAAATATACATTTGCTCTCTCCATTGCTTGATGTTACTGCTTGTCATTTTTTGACCATGATATTGAAAAAAAATGTTTTTGTTTAATTTTTGACTTTTTTTTTTTTTTAAATATACACAGTAATATATGTATTTGCAGGGAATATTAAATAACCATAATCATACGCAACTGTTTTAGGACTAAACACTTCCAAGATATTAAAAAAAGGTATCTAAAAGATAAACTGTAACCCCTTTTTACACCAAGTCACCAACACCAACAAGCTGGTTTCCAAAAAACATTTTCTCATTAGAGACTCATGCTAATTAATGGTGGCAGTAAGTGTGTGTTGATTTATTTAAATAGAGGCGGACAATATACAGAATAAAAGAAACAAAGCATTGTACTGCTTGGACAGAGAGGCATGTTGATTCACTCTGTAACAGTAAAGCTGTTCAGTTTGGAGTGGGAGGGCCAGTTTTCCTTCTCTACTGTTGAACAGTGGCTTTGACCGCCTCCACATTGAGATACTCTATAACAATGAACCTTTAGTTAACAATCCAACTCATCTATCCATGTTCTTTGCTCACAAAAGCCCTCGTCATCATCCCACTTGTGCCAATTCCTTGGTACTGATAACCGCCCACAATGACTGGGATTTCAATGACAATAGTACAAACAGCTGCTAAATTCAGACTCTTACTACCAGAAACTCAGTGGGACACAACTGGACAAGGTTGAAAAGCTTCAAAAACATGTTTTGCTGCTGTAAACCTGTTGTTCCTACCTGGCCTTTGCCCCAGGGTGGCGATGCGTGGGGTCATGTTGGTGATGGGTACTGCGTTGCCTCTTGATGAGGTGGATGTGGTGGTGGTGGTGGTGCGCCCATCCTTGATCTCAATTGTCAGAAAAGTCTTCATGTCGGGGTCTTCCTCTCCCTCAGAAACCTTGGTTCCAGCTGCTCTCCCTGGGGTCTCGTCTTCCTTTGACTCACAAGAGTTGTGCACATCTTTTTCATCTGAAAGCTTCGTCCCGCCCATGGAATTCTGCGATTGGTCGGCTAAGGACAGAGTTGTGTTAGCCACACCTCTTGACTGAGGCGTAGCATGGCTTTGGGATGCAGAAGAGGTGTAAGATGCCGAGTCTGCACGTGGCTTTGCTGGCCGGTCTCCAGAAGGCGCAAGGGATGCTGCTGTATGTGTAAACAGCTCAGTAGCTTTGAAGAAATTTGTTTGGCTGCTGCCAGAGGTGGTCACGTTCCTCAGAGGGGTTTTCTTCAAAGCTGGAACATTTGTGCTCTGGCTGGATTCCGTAAACTTGCGCATTCGATCACGAACAGAGTTAGTGCGGTTCAACTGTTCCAGTATAACATCTTTCTTCTCAGGTACTGTAAAGACAAAGAAGAGAGTTGAAACAACAAGATTATCAGATAAAAAGGGAAAGTCAAAGGAGATGAAAAGCCCAGATCCCCTTCACTGTTCAGGCTGAAGTTACACAGTTATTGCCTTTTGCTCACATTATCTTTATTTCAGAAGCTAGATCCCAGCTTTGGTTTGACTTCTTAAACTTATGATTATTTTTCCTCGTTTCATTTTCTATACTGCTGACAGGTGATGTGTCTGACACGTGAATGGAAAAAAAATGCTGGTGACTGAGGTCATACCAGCAAAAGTAATAAAAAAAAAAAAGAGTATCTATATATTTCAGTGAACAAAAGGTAAGAGAACTGTGTGCTTGAAGCAACACAAGAGATTTATACGACTACATGCTCATTCCAAAGCCATCTGTCTTGTGAGGAGCCCTACAAAGGTCACACTAATAGAGTTGATAGTTTTCTCAGCCTTTGGTCCAAGGGGATATGAATCCTTTTGCAAAAGTGTAGAGTAGAAAATAAAGTAAAAAATCTTCACTTTAAAATATCATTTTCGTACCAGAATCCTTTGCTTTGCCATGAAGGAAGGCCAGATTGCTGTTAACCGTCATCTAAAAAAGGGGGAAAAGAAAAACAAAGAAATATCTAAAACAGTCAGTAGAAGAAGTGGATGAGCTAAGAGGTCGACATGTTCTGTGCTTGGATTGACAAACTCAGAGCTGCTTTTCAGACAACTCCAAGGTTAACAGGACAGCAGCGCACATTCATGAAGTGCTGGAGTCTACGCATCTACACCATCGACTGGTGTTTTTCATCATCCAATGTTTGTGTTTGAAGTGACACTGGGAGAATCTGTTTTTTCTTGGTAGCATGAAAGCAATGCAAACACTCAGAGGTCCATCGTGTCAATGGACCGCTGAGTGTTTGCATTGCTTTCAGAATCTGAGTACATTTCAGGGAACAATAAAAGAAATCCGGGATCATCCCTAAGTAAACACATTTTTTGGAGTGACGCAATGGCTTCGTGCCAATCCGCGTCCCCTAGATGGAAGATATATTTCAACAGTTATCAGTTGGCGCAAAGCAGAAGGTCTGCTTGTATACATGTTCTCAGATCTGTGAGATGAAGGGAGACAGAATCTCTGGCATGCAATCCTATTTATCCCTCTCTGGCACCAGGTGAGGCTGACACACAGATGAGGTGAAGCAGAGGCCATCAGGTGCACAGTTTGTTTGGGTAACCAAGTAACCACGTTGTAAAAGGTTAAACAAACCGAATAGAAGCCAAGTGTGGTGCGTTTATGGATGCTGTTGGGACTTGGATTTCACTGGCAAATGGAGTTGTGGAGTTTCTTGTCAGGGAAAAGTAAAAGAGCTAGAGCTGTCTGTAGACTTGACTGTGGTAGTTCAGCTCAGCACCCCACTCTAGTGGTGCAAATATGATAAATGCAGAGTACTGGAGCTGTTCTGCAAACCAAGACTGTCATACACATGCAGCAGACGACAAATTAAAAACCCTAACACCATTGTGTGTCTTACATGCCCAGCTGTAGCACGACTCGGGATGAATTCCAGTCGTTAAAAAATGGCTTAGGCAAGCAAATGTTAATATAGCAGCAACGCCTACGCATTGTAATTTCAGATTCACTTTTATATCGACTTGTCTTGGCCTTAAAGTTCGGTACCACTTTTAGTTTTGTCTCAGATTGTTTTGGATGTTCTAGTCTAGCAGTTTTCTGTTGGGTCTATAAAAAAGATCCTTCCTTCTTATGTCACCTGTTTACACAGCACTTTCAACATAGAAAGACATCCTGCATTCACCTGATAAAAGCAGTGTGTACCCCACCTTTTGACTCTGGAAGTCCCTTTTTCCCTTGGCACTGCCATTGAGCAGGCCGTTGACAGGATCTTGCCGAGATAAAATGGCCCCATCCAGCTGGTCCTGGTCGAAAACGTTGTCTTGAATAGACTGAGTCTGCACGCAGGCTGGACCTTGACTTTTATCCGTTTCTGAATCTGTGCTGCAAGTTGAAGCACTTGTCTTTACTTCCAACTCCTCCACTGGACCCTGTTCCTCAGAGGACATATTCACGCTGTGGTCCGATGTCACAGAGTCCGTCCGTTTCCTTGACAACAGGTTGATGGTGTCAGAAGTCCCAGAACCCAGACGGGGTCTGACACCTGAATTGGAGACATCTGAGCCCAGTCTCTGCCTGGTGTGAGACAGAGAGCTGATACTTTTCTCTGATGCACCAGAGTCTAGGCGGCCACGCTGGGAGGAACTCTGGCTCTTCTCTGAGGATCCAGAATCAAGCCGGGCTCGGTAGTTTGAGCCCAGGCTCTTGTCTGAGGTCACAGAATCCAGATTGGACCTGGAGAGCACAGAGGTCCCGCTGCGGTCTGAAGCTGTGGAGTCTGACCGTTGACGGTGAGACAGAAGCAGGTCAGTCTCTGTGGTCACAGCTTCTCGCTGAGGCTGGATCAACAGCGGCTCGGAGGTTTCCTCCTTTACCAGGTGATCAAGAACTAGCACCATGTCTGAGTTGGAGCCTGGGGGGAGAGTAAATAAGTAAAAGATGAGGGGAGGGAGAGAGAGAGAGCTTTTCTGATTTTCATGTCACACAATTTCTTCCACTCACATCAAAACTAAACCAAAGTTAAGTAGGTTTTACCATAGGAGATCAAAGGAAGCATTAGGTGGTCATGTCTGAACTGAACTGATGTAAATGAAATACTTCCGCAGTACTGGCGCTGTAGGAGAGGCCAGGCTAGAAAATGTCACTCTGGATCATGAATGAGGCATGTGGAGTCATGAGGGGATGTAGACATTTCCTCTGGACTGACCTCAGTTCCTGAGTGAGATTTGTGAGGTGGATGTGCGTTTAAGAAGAAGGAGGAGGTTTCACAAGTGGAGAAGGGGAGGATGTGCCACAACCATAGGTGGTAAGCAACAAGGGGTTGGGAAGAAAGTAGAGGAAAAAAAAAAAAGAAACTCAAGAAACAAGTATTTCCCCTCCCCTCCCCTCCCCTCCGTCTAAGCTCCTTCTCTCAGGAAACCACACTCCAAACAACAGAGGTGCCCACATCCTCTCCCTGTGATAGTTTCTACCTTCAGCACTCCATGTTGGTGCCACATGATCTTATATCTGAGGTTGTGAAGGGACCACAGATCAAGAAAACAAGCCAGGAGTGTATTCAGTTGCTGCAATGCATACACAGAAACGGCCCTAATTTGGGGCTCTCCAAGTGTGTGTGTTTGTGATTTCCAACCAAAATCAAAGAGCGCAACAAACTCTTTCAACTTTCAAGTACATTGGATCCAGGGTGAACATTCACAACTTCATTTAAAGCAGCTGATCTTTATTTATTCATTACTGCATAATACCCCCCCCCCCTCCCCCCAAAAAAGGACTTCATGAAATTAAACAGAACCCGTTTATGAAATTACTTTTACTTACATCGCCATAGAAACTGCTTTAGAAATGCAGCACTTTGCCAATTAAACAGACCAGATGATTATGCAACAGTCTAAGCTGAAAATGTAATTATGATACACAATGTAATACTCTGGTGCCGCTCCCACATGTAGCCCAGTGTAACAGTATTATGTTCTAGTGTAGACAGCTTATATCTAATGATGCATCACCTCAAACTCAATTACTGGTCACCTGTAACTGAAGTGGAGACCCAAAACACATGGTTTCTTCAGCAAACTCTCTCGTTATTGTTCATGCGTTTGCCGTGGGGAAGCTGTCGTTTCTATTGTGTGACAATTTCTGGGAAAATCCCCACTGCTTCTTTATAATGAAAGACTTGTTTTAGGCTTCAAAATAGCTACGTAAACTATGTTTGCAGTGAATATATATAGAGCACAAACAAAGGAGAATCATGGGTTTTATATTTATACTGCCTTACAGTGAAGAAATAACCTCAAGTGTCCTCAATGTGAACTGGTCCAAGATTTTTTTTTTGTTTAATTTCAGCTCAAAATCTCATGTCCAGCATCTAACAAAGATTCATCATTTATCAGCTTTGTCCTAACAGATTTAACATTTCATTTCTGAACGTGATCGTCACTGAAACTGTTTTTAGGTACTGATTTTAGTGGTTTTCCATAAAACTCTCAGGTTTTACAAAGCTTTGCCTGAGGTCTGAAAGGGTTAAACTGCATTTGTAGATTCAGCAGAAAAATGTGTTTACAGACATGGTTTTTTTGGGTTTTTTTTTTTTTTTCTAGACGTGTTCCTGATCCTGATCTAGTGAATTCCACTACAGCATCAAGTCTGATCTCAGAGCCGTATCAGGAGTCAAAGATTTCAGTCGTCCTCTGCTGATTTCTGTCTCCGTCTGCTGTGTATGGAGATTACTGACTTTCTGAACTTTTTAACAATAATGTATGCAAGCTTGAAATGAATGCAATTTCATTTAATGGAACATTGCTCTTTAATTGTTTAAGCAACTGCCAAATTGTGGGTTCGGTATGAAATTACTTTGTTCCTGGGGGAGGGGAAGGAAAAATCACATCTCTAAACATAATGACGGGACTGGAGGAAAATCTAGTGGATGACCAAAACAAGATTATTCATCTTCTTGGTGTAATAAGTAAAAGATTTCACGGAAATGCCTTTATTTTTGCTAAACTGTTTAAATTGTGAGGACCAAAGCGGTGGATAAGTCGCAAGGCAACCACTGCCATCCTACTGGCAATGTTCAAGACAACACTGAAGCAATAACTTCACAACACGAGAGCAGTTGAGAAGATTGTTTTTAACATTTAAACTAATATTACAACACTACGGCTTCATCGTGACTTGTATTCAGCAGACTGAAGACTTGTGAACGACAGGGATCTGGTATTTATGGTAACACCAGACGGGCCTTCTCACTCACTTGTTTTAAGAGTGTGAAATGGAAATAAGTGCATTAATGTTCCTTTGGGAACTCTTTCAGGAGCTTAAATACAACATAACAGCCACAGAGTCTCTGGAAACTGTAATTTCATAAATAACAGGCTACGGTAACCTGCTACGGTTTGAACTGAAACAGCACAGCTGGACACAGGGTCACTGAGGTAAAGCATAAAGATAGGCTTTTTCATTTGGAAGGTAGAAATATGTGTTTGTGGTACGTTCAAAGACCAAAAAGAACTGGACACCCATCATCTCATTTTCACTCTGCTGAAAACAAACAACTCCTTCAAGAACCACACCGGCTATGCAGTCCTACGCCAGCCTCAAAAGTGCAGCATCTCTATTGACTGGTATTTGCTTTAAAATATACCTTCCTCTTTTGCTTTTCTTTGGTGGTCTTTTTTTGAAAATAAATTGTGAGGCAGGGATAAATCAAAAGCAGTGGGGCGTTTCTCTGCCATGTAAAGAAAAGCTTGGTTCTGTTCTGGTATCAGCTTTATATAGCAGAGGTGTGGTTGTTGGGTTTCCCTCTGTTCCGTCCCGTCACCCCACCACCAACCCCCGGACCAAAGGAAGTATGCCGAGAGCAGGGCCTCGGCCAGAGCAGACCACACAGAATGACATCCATTTTGAACGTCAAGTTACGGCTAAGCCAAGTGGAAGTTTAAATGAAAGATTAAAAACAAAACAGAAAAATTAAAATGTTGAACTTAAGATCCAAGTTACATTTCGTGTTCTGTAAGGAGATTTAAGGTTTTAAAAATTGACCAGCCACAAAAAGGTACTGTGCAGTATATAATAATTTTCTTCAATGAATCAGTCATTTTATAGGATTCACTCCATCACTTCTGTAATAGGTGTTTCTGCTCAGTTCCACATTCTCAAACAAATAGAGCACATTCATTTCCTCTTGAAGGCATACATTCATACTTTTTTATTAATGGCTGGACTAACAGAGTGCGTAATGAAATCACTTGACACTTAATAAGGCAAAGTCTTTAAGCCAATGGCTGTGAGTGACTGCAAACACTTAATAAAGTTAGATGAAGTAGATTAAAGAGGCTAAACTAATATGACCTCCTGACCGCCACCATAGGAGAATGGATCCTTTGGTTGACTGCTTCAATGGGCGCTGAGGAGGAAAATGCAGCTGCAGTCACAGGCACACGAAACAGAGGTGGTCAGTGTTGGTTTTGTGTTATAGGAGCCTACCCAAACCTGACCTTTACGAGAATGTTTACACTATATACAAGCCTTTTCATTTCAGCAATGCCAAAAGAGAGATGTATAAATATGGAGCGCGTGGGTGTGCATGGTCGTGCGGTTATCAACGTGCAAAGACATGGCGCCTTTTCTACACATCCATTTTCTGAACTGGTTTTATTCTCTTGTGTGTGGTGTGTGTTTGAGTTTTATGGATTTTCTGAAATGTTGCACCTCTGCTGCAGTTTCTTACCTCTCCTCTGCAGGTCTCTGCTGGGTTGCGTCTGCTGGCTGCGTAACTCCTGGATTGGAGATCTGATGCGCTCCAGCTCACTGTGTCTCTCCCGCTCTGTCTCCTGTGGAAATGAAAATAGTTCTCAGTCCTCTTCAATGCAGCTGTGAAAGCACTGTGCTTTTTAAAATCGATCTCAAAACATATCCGCAACTATCACTCTGTCAACCAGCAGCAGTTCCAGGTCTACTTCAGGTCAACAATCTTTTATTGAAGGTTGAGGTCAAAAGCTTGGCCAGCTGCAAAAGTAAAAGCTCAGTTTCTTTTTCTTTTGTGTCTCTCTAGAGAGACACCCTGAGGGCTGACACTTGAGGGCTGACACTTAAGAGTAAAATTGCGATACTGTTTTAGTCTCTGATTTTAAGTACCATCTGCACCTTCAGATTAACTACAATAAAAAGTTGCTGCTTTCAGGTGCCAGTCAGCAATGAGATGAGAACTGTAGAAAGCCAGTGATCTACAAAGACAAGTGAGGAGGAAATAAATGAGGTGTGGAGTGGGGATAGCCTTGGATACCTATACTACTGTTGGAGCTCTGGTGCCTGACCTTGAGGCTCTCCACAGGAGGATCAGCTGCAAAAATAAGGCTACTCTGAACATCTGTTTACGCACTCTTTAAATCACATCTGCACATATTCTTATTCCACTTTACTCTTTAAGACTTGCAATATTTTCTGGAAAGGGGCAAACATTTCTGATGTGTAGATTCACATAGTTTAATCCAATGACAATCAACATCACAACACAAATTTGTGTTTTAGAAGAGGGATCTGGATTAAAAAAAGTTCAACGAGAGTTCTGGTGGATCCCAGAAAAAAAAGCAAGTCTTGATCCTCCATAGCGATAATAGTTTAACCAGATAGCCTTTAACTCAAATATTCTTCAAGAGACACATTCAGAAATCTCTGAACCAAGGAAAAAAAGCACACAAAACCAATCAGACAATTGCATAATCACTTTGTATGTGTGAGCAATCCTAGACACGAGGCTGACGCATCCGAAACAGCGTGAAGGCCTTCCAGAAGACTCTTGATCAATGCAGTGAGTGATCAGGGCAGACGGAGCTTGCGTGTTGATGTGGTTGAATTTAAATACAAGTAAAAGGCAGATGTGAAAAGGCACTGAAGAACTCTGCTCTGCTCTGTGACCTTTCCCACGTTGAGCAGATTAGAGGGCAAAGCGGCTCAGTCGCCGAAGAGAAAACGTAATCAGACACTGGTACAGGAGACAGTAACACAAACAGGAAAAAGGAACCTGGAATTGTGCAGCTGAGCTTAAGAAAAATGATTAAATCTGACACATAATTTATGGTGTAAAGCCAGTCAAAAATGCCAAGCTGAAGTCATCCAGGAAAGATCAGCTTGAGACGGTAGAAGGGAGTTAGACCAACTATGTAAATCTAAATGACAGCTGATCCGATGTCATTTTTTCCAGCATCGACTTTTTCCACAAGGAGCAAAAACGTAGTACAGAGTCTGAAGTGTTAAGTGCCTCCTCAGCTTTTCGAAACAACAATAAATGTCACCGCATACTTTACCACACCACAATGGAAAAGAGCAATTAAGTTAAATGCTCCTTTAATGAGTGATTAGTGTCGAATGTGTTTGGAGCACACAAACAAAAGAGGAAAGGCACTACAGTGAAATAATGTGAGAGGGCTCACACAACAAAGGGCACAATCCCAAGTGGAGTCACAGGGGGAGATAATTGCGTTTGAGCCGTAAACTCAATTAAAGAGAACAAGCCTCTCCTCACCCACTCCCCCTCACCCTCTCCTGCTTCTACCAGCACTCAGACAGCCAGCCATCATTTCAAAGCTCCCAGTAAACCACAGGGAACATATTTCTCACAGACAGTGAAGCAGGGCAAAAAAAGGGAAAGATAAAGTGGAACTGGAGCTGGAGACCAGAGCAGAGGACCTGCTGCCAGCCGCCGTGCTGTCATTAGTGGCTTCTCCCTGGCCCCAACAGCCAAGACCATCCCACTCGTCCCATCTGGCTTCAGGAGCCTGTTCGTGTCAGATTATGTCCTATCTCATGACCACAGAAAAACCCAGGCCAGCAGGACTCCTCTGATGTCCACAAAAAACAATACGCCACACACCTCCTTTTCTCAGCCAGTACAGCCATCTGAGAGCATAGGTTGGTTACCGCGCTGAGCTGCATTCCTCTGGTTTTCAGTTAAACTTAAATTCATCACTCCACTGGTGAGGTCAGACCACTTGAGGGTCTTCCGTGCTTGCACGTGGAATAAAAAAGTATAAACCTGGCGTCTCACTTTCCATTACTGCATCCTGAGGAACCGCACACTCGGCTTTGCCTAAATAATTGCAGCATAGCAATCGTCTCCGTATCACACAGTCTGGACTGAGGAAACCCACAGGAGACGGCAGCACAGAGTCTCACTACAGTATTTACTTGCTGCAAATGACCCCAATCGGAATTTTTTCGTTGTAGCCTTTGTGTTGTTCTTTTGTTTTTTGTTTGTTTAAAAAGAGGGAAAAAAAAAAAAACTTTCAATGTACTTTTCTTTCAACAGCATATTCTCTCAGCTCATCTAAAAGTCTGTTAAGCCCCCTACATGCCCTGGGTGTTTACAGTTCATTTTCGTTTTCCTCGGGTCACTTCTTGCAACATTTTTAAAGATGAGTAATAAACAAAAACTCAATCTGGAGCCGCCACAGTTTACCTTAGTTCGCCTAAGCTGCATGCAAACTTCCATATATGCAATTTAAAATACAAGCATTTTAAGCCAGTATTAATGTTACATTTTCTGAATTGTTATAGAGGATCTAGCAGGTTGTTTTGCTGAATGAATTTCACATCAAGCATCAGGAATTGGCTCCCTCTAATCTGAGGGCTACAAACAAACACTAAATAATTACACAACAATAAAACAATTTGTACACAAACCTGAAATACAAACAGGCAGAGGTGAGATATTCTCTAGCAAGGTGGAAACAACCTTTGAAGATAGAAAAAGACATTTAAGTTTTGTTTAAGAGAAACAAAGAAAAAGTAGCGCTTAATTTTCCAGATGTCCTGTAACACAGATCAGAATTATATTTACCTTCTCTTCACAAGACTGACTGTTCTTCCTTTCTCCTTCTCTCACTCTCTCTGCACTAACCCTCCTGGAGTCGGGACATTCACTGTTCAGCCGCTTTACTCCCTCAGCCACATCATACACACACACACACACAGCCACACACACACACACACACACACAAACATCTACGCCACCACAAACACCACACACACGTATAATACCAACAGGCCACTCCCTCAACTTCCCCTCCCTCCCATTTTGTCTCCAGTGGGATCTGACCCCCATCCCACTCTCACACTCACGTGCGCAGAGCCACTTCCCTACAGGTTAATGGGTTGGCTGGATGACACATTAACTTCTGACACACTCTGCCTTCTATTTGACCTCTTTTTGGTGCTTCATGGGAAATATTTAGGACCTGCCCTTAAAAATCCTTAAAATTTAGTGCCTTTACACATTAGTAGAAAAAGAAAATCTTGGTTTAAAAAATAATTTTCTTCTGTAACACACACCTTTTAGATTTTTTTTATAGGCTGTTAAATCAAAGTTTGACATTATAAATAAGCAAAAAAAGAAAACCTTGACTTTACTTCAGGTACACCCATCCGCCATACCATCTATTTCCACTAAATCATCATCAACTTCTAGATGGTGCTAAAGAGCAGAGGAACAGCAACACATTAATCTGGAAACTGAACAGTTTTTAAGGCGCTACCACTGCGCACATATTGCGTGCATCTGTCTGCTGAGGAGACCTATCTGGGACCACCATCTTCCACAGGACAATTGCAAACAGCTCAAAGAGATCCGCCGCTGTGATGTGAGAGGAAGGAGCCCTGCTGCTGCCGGCTGATGTTGTTTTTGGCCACGTCCCCATTCCAGCACAGACAAGACTGCTGGGGCACAGCTGGGGGCCTTCTTCTCTGCCCAGCTAAATATCCCCAACCCCCCCACTCAGTCATCGAAACGCCTATGACTCACAACTCAACAACCACTGTACAATTCAGCTATCTAAGGCCAAGTGGGGCAAAAAGTTTGAATGTCATAGCATCCTGTTACACCAACATCCTCCTATCTGAGAAGAATACACAAGCACAAACAAGCAAAGCCCAACCTCTAACAGACAATGGGACTGATGCTAACAGCCTTTAATTTCTTCCCTTTTCCTGTTTCACTGTGGTTGGAAATATGGATGCTTTCAAATGAAGCACCAGATCTTTGATAATATGACTGGCTGTATTTCCTTTAGAGCGCAGACACAGGAGGCGGACTGCAGTGCATGTGAACAATAAGAATTAGCTTTCTTTTTCTAACACAACATCCCACCCAGTACAAAACAAAGCATTCATCAAAAAAAAAAGATCACAAACAGAAGATAAGATAACATCCGGCCTCTGGAAAGCACTCAGTTACGCCTCGTGTCGTCACATCATAAAGCTCTGCCAGTGGACCGCTAGAGGGCGGGTCAGCTGGGAGAGACGTACGAGAAAAGCCACTGAAGTAGGACTCAGACAGATGTAACACTTCATCTTTTCAGAAGTGTGAATTTTTGTACAATTAGATATGTGTGAAACTCTCTGCCAAAAACAATTTACAGCCTTCACAACGAACCAAAGTCAAAGCTAATTGTAGCTCTCCCTTATTTCTGGCCAAACGTGCATGAAAATGTAAAAAACAAAACACATTCCTAACTCTGTGGCAATGAGGCATGTGTTTTGTGTGTGTGTGCTCGTGTGTGTGTGCATGTATGGCGTGGCCACAGTCATAACTCAGGCGATAGTGTTAGTTGTTCTTTGCTGCATTCTTCCATGGGGTAGCAAGGAAACCTCAGTTGTCACTGCTGCCTTGCAGACAAAGTCAGCATTTATAATCTGCTGTGTGCCTGGCTTATTTCAGTGCAAGCTGACACAAGCACACACTAGATCTGAGACATCCTACCGAACTGCTGTAACGATTATCTTCAGAGTGCATCACAATGCAACATGGACATATCACATCCCCTCTTACAATCAATACTAGCTGCTTTATGAACTCTCTTCTCTACTCACCTCAGTTCTCATGCCGTTCTGGGTCTCTACGCTCTCGCGCTCCAGGCAGCGACCCGACACTACACCCTTCTCCACGGACCCTAAACACACACGCACAAAGACACACATAGTTCAATATTTGGGATGAAGGAGGTATTCCATCTGATGTGATGTCAACTTTGAACAAGTATGATGTCAGATACAAGATGAGGGGATACAGGCGATATTATCTGAGAAGTCCTGACATAATCTCAGAACGAAGCACGAACAAGGTACTTTTTTCCTGTTTGTTTTTCTTTTAAATCTCTACTTTCGAAAGTATCACTTTGCTCACGCAGGTCTTCAGACTAACGGGTACCTTACATAGCCCAAAGAGTACAAAACAATGTCCAGAATGCATTATCTTAACTTTCACTATAGGCTTGCATGCGTTTCCACCCGTTAGCGTACAAACACACTTCCTGACCAGCAGAGAGATAAGTAAGCTTACTTTTCCTTTCTAACTTAATCCATTATGAGCAGGTGGTAAGAATGTTTTATTTTATATTTTAGCGCCCTCAACAGGCCAAACTTTGTAACTCCTTTCTGCCATATTAAACTATTACGATTTGAGTTTTCCTTTGAAATTCCAAAACTTTCTACCCCTACTGGGCCAAGACGAATTAATAACCTTCTCCAAAGTAGCGCAAAACAAAAAAGACTTGCATCACTCTCACCTCTACATTTTTTTCAACAATGAAAGAAAAAGTAATATCCATCACATACCTGCGGACATATGTTCTCTATGTTAGGTACATTTTTATGACAAACCAGACAGACATCTCAGCTCACCCTGCAGTTGCTCATCTCTGATTCGTCGGATAGCTGCTCTGATGATCTTCCTCTCCTCATACTCGCTGGCAGAGCGAAGCTACAAGTAAATTAAAAAAAAAAAAGTTGACTGTAGTCAGAAAACTGAAGTGAAATTGTCAGTGTTACTATAATTCTATACATCTATATATTAGTATTCACCATTTTAGAGAGCTCATCAGTGTCCTGGATCGATTGCAGTTTCTGTGAAAGGATGTCCAATTTCTCACTGGATTCTGAACTGAGAGAAAACAGGAAAGATGCAGACATTTTAGAAAGCCATCAGCACACACACTGCCTGAGACAATCTGGGCAACTTAATATGATAAAATATTGAAATGTTCTTCATGATTTTCATAATCTCTATGCACGTCATCTCAGTTCAAGGATAACGCAGTTTATCTTTTTTCTTTTTCTGAAGAACATCCAGGAAAAAGCAATTCCAAACTGAGCAGGGGAAAAAGTGGGACATGAAAGGAAGAAAATTCAAAACAATGACACAAACCGCCTGGAAAAAGCTGTGCTTATCCTCCCTTCTTTAAATCTCATATTGCTCCATTTCACCGCTTACTTTAGTTGGTTTCTATTACCCATACAGCTCTTCAGTGCCCTCATTATCTTCACTCTCTCCATCCACTGGTATTATAGGATGTGCTGGATTTGGAATATTTCACATTCCAACACCGAAACGCACGGGACAATCCCACTCTTAGTTAGGTTTTAGTGTATGCAACAAATGCATGCGTGAGAGCCGGTGTGTTTTCTTAAGCGACTTCAGTGATGCACATCCACTGTTTTTATAACCCATGCCACCTGAGATCAGAGGTGAATGGAAGTGATTAGGTCTCTCCACTGTTCTTCGGAGGATTCAGTGACAGAGAGAAAGAAAGAACGGCTACCCCGCACATCAAAGGGTGCTCAAGCTTTACTTTGCTTTATTCCAGGTGCTGGGATTACACTAAAACCTTTATCTTAAATTGACAACTAATGGGACTCTGGCCAGCCCATTCCTGAAAGTCAAAATTTTACAAAGTAAAAAAAAAAAGATACCATTACCAAGTTCATTGGTAGTAAATTGAATGTCCATTTAACTCGCTGTATTCAACGGCATGATTGGACTGATTTCAGGATTTGTTTAATGAGCATAGGATAATATGTTTACACACATTTACGAGGAGAATACTTAATTACTCCCCCTCCTAAAATTACATTTAAGATATCCTAAAAATGAATTGAATATTTAAAGCAAAGGACTAATACTTAAAGTCAAAAAGTCAGTTGTGAGAATGTTTACAGAGATACAAAAATGATCCTCTCTTAATTACTTCAGCCTGTTTGTCCTGTTTTTCACCGAGTCTGCCAGCAAAAACATTGACAAAAGAGGCAATGGTAGTATAGTGTTACAGCTGAGTTATCAGTTTATCTACAGTCCTCTACAGTGCTGGATAACAGGTGCGGGGAACGGTTCATTTATGAACTGGAAAATTACTGAGAAGACGTTTTGTAAGGTAAATAACTAAATTATATGATAACTATTTCTGTTCCGATCTCTTGAGCTGGAGGCAAAGTTTCTTTCAAAGTATCACAGAATGAGCACACAAGATGGATATTGGAAAATTTAGTGTAGCAGCAGTTTCCCATCCCTTGCGACTTCCTGATTTGACTTTTCCAGACTTTTCCCCCTGGAGCCAAGGAATGCTGCATCTGGATTTGTGAATGTTTTTCCTCGACATCTTCAGTTCACCTGGTCTCGTACACTTTGTCTTCAAAATAATTGTGTGTGTGCTCTCACCTGTGGTGGTTCTCCTTGTCCTCTTGCTGATTCAGACGTGTGGGTCGAAATCTCTTACTGGCCAGAGCGGCCTCCATGTCCTCGATCTCCCTCCTCCTCAACTCCCGGATGGCAGAGCGGATGAGGCGTCTCTCATCCAGATCCACGGTTCCATCCAGCTGCACCAAAAAAAAACATGTAACGAGAATAAGTGAAAGAGTAAAACAGCACTACCATGCAGCAGCAAAACATTTGGCTTGCAAACTCTAGTCACTTGTTGCTCTTAAATTTGCATGGTGCACCAGGGCCATATGAGGAAATGGCCAAATAATTACATAAGAATGCGCAGCATTACAGAGTCACAGGCTTGTTCTCAACGCAAGTACAGGGCAGTGAATAAGTTGGACTGAAGGTCAAGGGCTGGATGTAGCCTTGAGTTCTGTAAGTTGTCATTTTTTACTCTCTGTAATTACCCGCATTTACAAGAGGAGCCAGCTGTTCATCTGGAACATCCTAAAAACGCCTAGGAATCAGCCTTCATTGAACTCAAGTTTGTGACTTTTTAAAGTGTCTAGTCTAGTCAAAGCCTCAGCTAATGTTTACGTGATGTCCAGACAGTGTTGTAGTAAAAATCTTAGGGTTATTTCTGAACCTACGAGAGGGAGTTACACGGCCAGACGGGCAAATGGGTGCCTCGTCGATTGGTGATGGCAACTGATCCGACTTCACTAATGAGAGAAGACAGATCCACCTGAGCGGGGAGCAGAGGACGGGAATCAGACGCAGCAGCAGCAGCAGCAGCTTAGCTTCAACAAGCAAGTGCGTTCACACTCTCTAGGTCAGCCTGTCACTCAGGTGTCTTCCTCTCTCACACAGAAGCCAGGCTGCAAGAGCCCCTGCGCACTCTGCTGTTGAAGTGGCCCACTCAAAACCCTCATTGAGCCATTTCATCACTCTGACTATTAGTTAAAAGGTCTCTTTTTTCCCAAGCAAAAGGAGAGTAATTTAAAAATGTTTATAAAAGAGCACCTGCAGAAACACTACCCCAACAAGCTGGATACTTTCATCTTAGCAACAGCCCTGAGCATGGGAGGGAAAAGGGAGCACTCTCCTGTCACACTTGAGATGGATCTCTCTTTCGGTCGTCAGCAAGAACCTGTCAACACACGCCGAGACGAGCATCACCTCAGAAAGTCTTTTCTTATTAGACGCTTATAACGCTGAAACACACACGCACAAGTTTTCCTGCTGCGCCAGTTAAGTCACGGAGACAGTTTTTTACTTGATAAGTACTCTTTTTTTTTTTTTGTTTTGATATTTTTATTAGGGGGTAAGGCACTGTTGAACAGGAATAAACAAAAAAAGATATACAGTCTACCTCCTTTCTTTTCTTTTTTTTTTGGATTAAGAACAGAACAAAAAATCCACACAAAACAATGACAAATACACGAAAATTTATGGAGCCAAATCAGGGCCAAAAGTTTTGCTAATTTGAAAATAAAATTTGAACCTGAAATTTTTTTTTTACAGTTTCAGTTTTATTTTTTTCAGTATCAGATCTTTTTTTCAGTTTCAAATCTTTTTATTTCAGTTTCAAATCTTTTTTTCAGTTACAAATCTTTTTTTTTCAGTTTCACGTCTTTTTTTTTCAGTTTCACGTCTTTTTTTTTCAGTTTCACTTCTTTTTTTTTCAGTTACAAATTTTTTTTTCAGGTTCAGACTTTTGGCCCGGATCTGGCGTGGGGGGCGTGGCATCAACTGAGAGGGGCGTGGCATCATGAGTGACAGCAGAACAGAGAAGGCGGGGGACGTTCTTCAGTCGTGTTGCCTTCAGGAATCGTAGGTTGCAGAAGTTATCAGTAGAAGTATGATTCAACACTGTATATACACCATATTCACGTGATTGGCAGTGGAAAAAACTGATATTAGTGACACATTTCTGTTTGAAAGGCTGTTTTAGACCGTACTTGGCACCAATCGCAGTATAAAAGCAATAATCTATGCCAGACTGTACAGTTCAACAGCCACACTTTAAAGTTTGACATTTCCCACTTCCACATACTACCAAGTACGGTCTAAAACAGCTTTTTAAACAGAAATGTGTCACTAATATCAGTTTTTTCCACTGCCAATCACGTGAATATGGTGTATATACAGTGTTGAATCATACTTCTACTGATAACTTCTGCAACCTACGATTCCTGAAGGCAACATGACTGAAGAACGTCCCCCGCCTTCTCTGTTCTGCTGTCACTCATGATGCCACGCCCCTCTCAGTTGATGCCACGCCCCCCACGCCAGATCCGGGCCAAAAGTCTGAACCTGAAAAAAAAATTTGTAACTGAAAAAAAAAGATGTGAAACTGAAAAAAAAAGATGTGAAACTGAAAAAAAAAGACGTGAAACTGAAAAAAAAAGATTTGTAACTGAAAAAAAGATTTGAAACTGAAATAAAAAGATTTGAAACTGAAAAAAAGATCTGATACTGAAAAAAATAAAACTGAAACTGTAAAAAAACATTTTCAGGTTCAAATTTTATTTTCAAATTAGCAAAACTTTTGGCCCTGATTTGGCTCCATAAAAATTATTATATTCTTATATATAAGTAATATTTAAGTATTTAAGCTAAACAGTATGAATTAAAAAAAATAGATGAATAAAAAGGGGGAGAAAAAAAGGAAGAAAAAAAAACAAAAACCCAAAAACAAAAGAAAAGTAAATAAAAAGATAAATAAAAAGGAGGAAGAAAGAGAGGAATGAGAGAAGAGAGGGAGGGGGGGGGGGGGGGGTCCGTCAATCAGGAGGCAGGGACTGGCTTGATAACTACTCTTAACATAAGAGATCTGGATGCAGTTGTTAAGCCGAGCTTTAGACGCTGATGGGTTCCATAGTTGGGACGAGAGAAGGTTGAAAAGAAGAAGAAGGCCAGCAGTTTGAAACGTTTCGCTGTGGTTTGACAAAATATGCAGCCAGGACTGCCTGGGCTCAGAGCGACTCTTCTATATGCTGTAATTTGTGGAAATTTTAAGTGCTGAGCCGACTGAAAAGAACGGTTAAAGAGAAAGAGCTCTGAGATGGTTGGAAAAAGGGATTTGAGAACAGAGAAGAATAAGGGCCTGAGGATGACAAAGATGGAAAAAAAAAAAAAAGCAGTCTACGCTGGGATATGCCTAAAAATGGGCAGATGAGAGCTGGGTGGGAAAGGGCCGGGCCTCGCACAGGTCATTCTTCACATTCCTGCTGACTCACAAGGAAAAGGGAAAAAAAATTGGTAGTGAAATGCGTTGAATTTGGTTTGGTTGGAGTCCAGCAGTTAGATGATGTGACGACAATGAGCAACAGTGGCAAGTTTAACAGTGAAGAAGGAAAAATAATCAGAGAAACTAAAAAAACACATCTCTTATTTTTTTAAATCATTGGCCTGTGTGTGTTTCACATGCCCACACAGACAAGCACACTGAGTCACACGCTTAACAAACACTCAGGGGTCTGTTACTACACCCTCATACTCGCGGCTGAGTAAATGTCATGACGCGATTACACAGCCTCAAACCTAGCTGCCGAGTTTTAGGTCCAGCTGATTTGTTTTTCATCACTGAGATATAACAGAACAGCCTCAAGCCCGGACCTCCACTTCAAAACCATCTGCTTAGCATTTTATAAAAGGTTGTGTTCTTTGAGCACTCTGTCCAGTTTAAAGATAAAGCAAAGTCACAAAAAAAAGAAACAAGCTAAGGCCTGGGACAGCTCCTAAACACATAAGCATGTGAGAAAGCACAGAGCCGTCAAGCTCTGTTAGAGTAATCTTTTTTAAATATAAGCACAGCGAGGGGAATTAAAGTCATGATGTGATAATATGAGATGAAAAACAATCCCCACAGTCACGTCAGCACCTGCTCTGACAACATTACTTAAAGTAGCAGCGTTTGACATTTACACAAAGATTTAAAAAAAAATAATATTAAAAAAATGAGCCAATCAGTGGGTAAATGGTCTCATGTTCCTGCTTGGATTGGTTGCAAAGGTCATATTTTTGAACTCAACCAGCCAATCCATTTGGCACAACACCAGCGTATGTAACTGACTTTTCCTGCATATCAGAGGGGAGGAAAATAAAAGTCAACCAATAACCCTGCACAGGAAAGTAGCGAGGGGGCTCAACCCAAGCAAACAGAACACACCTTCGACCTGGACGCCTGCCAAGTAAAACAGAAAAACCGTTAAAGAACCAGAGACGGAAACACACGCACACACGCGCGCTCGTGCAGACACAGAGTCCAGTTAACAGTATGACCATGTGACAGTGGCCTCAACAGAGAGGGAGTTGTGTCAAAAGTAGGAAAGGGGGAGTAAAATAAGTTACACAATGACGTCAGCTTGCATCAATGACCGTTCTCAAAGGCTTTCTTTTCCAGACCAGACCATGCGCCTCCACTGAACCAACTGTCACTCTGTCTCCAAATATAACCGTGACCCAGAGCAGCCGATACAACCAGACACAAAGCCTCACTCACACGAGCCTGAATCAGAGGTCACACATAAACAACATCAAGATGTCACAGACCTGTCAGCGCCTTTAATAACGGGAGAGTAGTCATAGTATAGTCTGGTCTACTGTTGCTCACCGCCTCTCACAAAGTTGCTGTCACACCTGTTAGCCTGAACAGGGTCTACCTGACTCACCTGGGGAGATATGATCTTTCAAAAGAGAGGGCAGAGGAGCTGGGGAGGGTGACGAAAGTAAACACAAAACTGTGTAAAATGGAGCTAATGCTTCACTGCCTCTTACAAACACCACACACACAAAAAAAAAAAATCAAGCAGGAAGCACAATGACGTAGGAGTGTGATTCAAGGAGAAAATGTTCAATGCTTCACAAGCAGACTTGATAAGGCTTGTACTGGTTTCGAGTCACTCCCTGCCATGCAGCAACTTCCTATGGAACAAAAACCTCAAGACCTCCACAGACTTCTCTGTGAAGAAGCTCAATCAATCAAGGCCAATTAGAGAGCGCTCAAGGTTTAAGAGTAATCCCAACCAGCTGGTGATAAACTCCTAAGGATGGAAACACCCTCTGAACTCATGCACTACACATGAGAAACAGATTTGAATGTGATTTTAAGTTTGGGAGGTTGGTTTATTTCATTGAGCCAGATGTGGAAACTGCATCACAAGCGGCAGGAGCTCGGCGTTCTTCAGGTGATGAAAATACACAAAGCTGCTGTGACGTGGGTTTACCATCCTAACTGAGGCAAATGGTTAATACAGGATCTAACTGTGCAAGAATATAGTTTTAACTTGAAACTTTAATCGTAGAAACGTAAGTCACATTTACATTACAGCATTTATTCACTTCAGTGCATTTGTTCACATTACACAGATCTTAGAGCAGAAGCTACAGGCCTTGAATGTCCGAGATTTTTCAGCAACTGAAACTGTTAATAAATCCCTCTAGATCCAAGTTCCAACTCGTAAGCAGCGCACATCACCTTTGTCGACACTAAACTAAATGTTATACAGTTTTAGTCTGTGGTGGGGATGCAAAGTTTTCCACATTTTAATATTTCAGACCCAGATTCGGTCTATATTGTTACTATATCTTGTCTAAATGTAAACCTTTGCACCCTGGAAAAGTCAATATTTTAGTCAGGATTGCTTTAACTGTTCAGTATCTCACGTTACCTTCATTCCAACTGGTCTTCCAGTCCCTATTGCAACATTTCCGTCTTAGACTAAAGCCTTTGTTTTTATGAGGTAACGGTTTGTCTGGTTTCCGCGAGAGGATTTGGACTCTTACGATGTAAGAGTCATTCAGGTTCCTTTTGGTTGTCTGTCTCCTCTCCTTCTCCCCCCGTCCACACGGGATTATTCAGTTTCAATAGGCAGCCAGGTTTACAAAGTTTATTAGTGGTTATCAAACTTTATTTATTTGACTGTGTGAACAACAAAGTAAAGAAACTAAGAACAATATTTTAAATAAGAACAGAATATCGCAAAATGTTAACCTGTAGAGAGTTTGAAAAGGTTTCATCTGGAGAGTTCAAAAAGGTTTCATCTGGACTGCACATGTCCTTTGGGATGTTTCATTTGTTGAGGGGGGAAAAAAAAAATGCAACAAATATACCGTAATTAATAACGCTTAAAATAAAAAAATGCAACTATGCAAGTACTGCAACATTTCTAAAACCCTGTTCTACATACTACACCATGTTATTCTCTCCGGTTGTATGTCTCAGCCTGGTGTGTGGAGGACTTCTAACTTCACCTTCCCACCCAGGTCTATCTCGGAGTACAACGACCCCCTCAGGCCGCGTCCTGACCCTTTGACTCCCAGTGGGTGAGCGCACGCCGTTTTCATGCTTAAGGATTTCTAGAGCACCAACATTATGGGCTTGACATGAATGGAGTGTGCATGGGCCTGAGAAAGAGGTAGGGGGTACTGGGTTTTTGTGCATGAACTAATCATTTCCAGAGCGGGCCATGGTTAGCAAGCAGCCAGGCTGCAGATTGGATCAGTGTCTTAAACGCACTTGTGTCAAGCCCACAAGTGCGTTTGCCCTTATAAGGAGATGCAGGACACTCATGCAACAGAGCTGAAATAGATTAACATCTATCACTGAAGACGCTGGACTGCTGCAGACACAAATAAAACACAGACACCTCATAGAAAGGAAGCCAGAGTTCCTAAATATGATCAACTTTAAATCTCTATTAATTACCTTTGGCACAAGCATCCACTATGAATCAGGTACACACTTGTAAATCATTTCTCAATGCCTCAGGAAAACAACACATGCATGCAAATGGCCTGGCACACACCCACTGGAAAACAGAAATATAATGAGGATATACGAGAATCCCTCCGGGGCATGGGATACCCGATTTCTCAGAGCAGGGAGTTTCAGTCACCTCTCGGATGAAATCGAAAGAGAGTCAAACCAGAGCCAAGGTTAAAACTGCAGCACAAACTGAAAATCCATTGTCTGTAATGAAAAGGAGGTTGTAGCTATGATATATAGTAATAGAGAGAGTAGAGATTACTGTACATGTGCCAACGTGCGCTCTGTGAATGCAGCTGCACGTATAGTGAAGCTTAATCTCCCCTAATAAACGGGATGGCAGGACTGTGAGCAGACCTGGGAAAATGGCATCCTCCTTTACACTTGAGGTAGCAGACATAAAGACAGGAATGCATGTAGGGGTCAAAGGGGGATCTAATAATCAGCAATGTCCTATAAGGCTGTAATGATGTGCTGAAGATTGATGTAAACCCTCACAGGGAATGCCACATGATTGCTGATGAATGAATTGGCACCCACTTGACTGTGTGCATGTGGTTGAATATACTGATCTTTCAGCTGAGCGCAGGACCTCAAAGTTACTTCCAATCTTTGCTGCATTGCTGCAAATCAGTGCACCACAAACCATTTCACAATATGAGAGCACTCCTTTGGGCCTCTGTTAGCTACCTCTGTGTAAATGGGCTGGCCTCTTTGGGCTGTCAGCACCGGCACAGTTTATCCCACCTGTGTTTCTCCTCAGACCTGCAGGCCAGGCCAGAGTGACGTCTCCTGGTTCAGCTTGTTCAGGACAAGACTGACTCATATTTGAGCACTGGCCTCATGACAGGTTTTCATATCAGCCAACCTGAACAGAAAGCAATCTCACTACTTTTCTATAGCTATACAGACTATATATCGGACTAGCCAAGTGGTAAAGTGTCTTTGATAATCTATCAGTAATTGTGAAACCTTTGTTTATTATTGATTAAAGTTTACAAAGAAAGTATCTTTAAAACTAAAAATCCAACCACAGTCCTCTGACTCTCCAAGTTGAACTTAGAGCAGAAATTTCCATTTCTCTATCTAAAGCTTTAAAAAATAAATAAATCTCCACAATGAGGGAACTGCCTGTAGTTTTATCTTAGCTCTGCGTTCATGAGCACAATATGGCAGATTTCAGCATAAAAGAGACATCATAAAATATATGAAAGAAGTTCAATGAAAGCAGACAGAGAAGGTGCTAAAGAACAATGAATTCCCTCAAATTATTAGACAAACTTCCATTTGATCATGGAAGAGCCAAGAGTGAAAAAATAGGTGTCAAGCAGGAAGAAGAGGAAAACAAAAACAGCAGCAGGGGTTGAAGCCCCTGAGATTATGGAGGGGACAGTCTGTTGACTGTCACAATCGATGGCAGCTTCTGAAATTCACAGAAAAAAAAAAAAAGTCCAAAAGTGACTGAGAAAAAGTGACTGAGCCAAGCAAAATTTAAGCGATCAGCAGTGGATATCTCGAGAAAGCCACGACATTAACAACACTGAGATGGAAAGCAAAACATCAACATCCGCCTGATGATGTTTAGAGGACTTCAGGAAATGGCTCTTTCCTGAGGGAGTCAGTGTAGAAAAAAAAAAAAAAGTGTTTCTACATTTCTAACCATTTCAATATTTTTATATATACACACCATACATAAACATACACACACACGCGTATAAAGATTTCACCCTTTATACAGTGAGCAAATGTTGCACATTTTGCTTTGTTGTTTTTAACTGATTGAAGTCAGTAATTACTAATTATCCTGAATCATTTCTGATAAAGCAGATCACTGCATGTTGCTTCCTGTGCGCCATTTACTTTATAAAAAAAACAGCCACACCCAACATTTCCAAAGTAAAGCCAAAAACCGATGATTGTATGAACATGCTCCTAGGACGCCTGCATGCAAATGGACACTAAAACTAATGGAATACATTCTCTCTTCTACTGCAAAAAAAAAAAACAAAAAAAGGATTTAACATCATGAGATTTTAGTAGGTGTTCAAGCATCACAATTTTACACAAAATCTAAAATCTTTTCTTATCATTGCAACCAAAGTGAAGCACTGTATATTGAATAACTCAACAAGAACTTGGAAGAACCCAAATTAAAGGTTGAAGCATTAAACTCAGGGGAGGGCTTCACTTGCTGTCCATCTCAAAGGCGCCTGGTGGTGGTGAGAGATGAGGAGGGAAAAAAAACACACCCTCAATCTCTTATCCAGACCTTTTCCACTTGGCAGAATGATGGCTCAGACAGATCAGTCACAGAAAGCGTCTCTGCTGGATCATTTACCATAAAGACAGAAAGGACAGAGCAGCTGTGACAGAACACTCCTGTCTCATGCTCACAAAGATCGTCTGACGCTCAGTCGGCAGCCCCAGAATATAGTGTTTTAATATGTTCAATCTTTAATTCAGATACCAGCTCACTGTCGTTTTGTGGGTTTGTAAATCTTCTCCACCAGGCTCGATGTCCCACTTTTGACTGACCGCTTTGACAATGCATTTTTATTTACTGCTGCATTTGAGTAATCCACCATAAGGCACTGCAACCTTTATTTCTTGCATTTCATTTGTTTAATTCTTTTTAACTTATGTCTGTCTGTCTTTAATTACTGTCGGTAAACTCTTTACTTTTTCATGTTTTTTTAAAACCTTTTTATATAAAGCACTTTGACTTGTCTCGTACATGAAATGTGCTAATGTAATGTGAAATGTACAAATAAACTTGGCTTGCCTTCCCTTTTACACACAAGACAAACAGTTCATACCTTGCTGATCAACAGTCAGAGGTGTCAAATCATAAAGAAATAAAAGTGGGGAAGGCAAACAAGATAACGCCCGATACTGGACGTCACATCAACTGTTGCTAGTAGAGATAAATTAACAATTTTTTCCCCCGACAAACTGAAGAGAACATCTAGGCCCTCCTCTCAAAAAAAATAAAATCATCAACACAACATTGAAACTCATGAGTTTTTCAGCACATAAAAACATAAAAAACACATAAAATCAACTTGAAAATGCTCTAAAAACAGGCTATGTCCTTTTACATATCACATTTGAACAAAAACAAAAAGTTTTTCCTTCTTATAGAAGTCTGGGTCTTGTTCTAAGCCGATACAATCCTGGAAAAGGTACAACTTGGACACCAAGTACATAAATGTCAACTGCTTACAGGAACTATAGTGATTTATTGACAAACGAGTTAATCAGTAGGTTAGAGCCAGCATTTTGTGCTTCACATTTACATATGTACACTTTTATTGCACTTTAGTCTAAATCATTTTATCCATCTATCTATGTTCATTTTAATGTTACTTAAAGTTTTCATGTAATCATATGCTAATGACTTCAAAAATGTAACATTTACTGAAAAAGGAGTGCATTCTTTAGACCTGATGAGTGCATGCCAACTAAAGAGCCCAACAGTACCCTATTTCCCCATCTTGAGTCTCTTTTTTTTTTTTCAAACTGCACATGTTGTTTTTTTAACTTAAAATCTTTACATGTACAAATATTTCATAATCTCTTGATTCAAATCAGATTTGCATAATTCACAGACAAGGACAATAAGCACCCATGGGCAATGTTTACACCCCAAACACAATCTAACTGTGATCACAATGACACGGTGACACAGTTACCATCAGCCTACTATTCTGTTGGGATTGTTGCAACGTTATTCTTTTACGCATCTTTAAATGACTATGCAGTACTTCTTATATTTAAATTGATTCTTATGTTCCAGTATCAGCCAATCCTCTACCCTCAAACAAGTTGACAAATTCTAGCTAAAATGCATTTAAAGTTGATTTAAATTATCTTATTCGTCCATGGTAACAAACTGGCAAAAGGCCAAAGACCAGATAATTTCAAAGTTCAATGCTTACGTTTTCTTGCCCTTTTACAGCCAAATAATCACAAGCTATTTAAAGCTGAATCTAGACACAAGTTTCCATTTATTCCTAGTAAACATGGAGCTTCTTATCTTGCTGCCCTCTTGTCATTTATTTGAATATTCGCTGACAAGAAGCTGAAACGGACAAGCTGCAACAGTGTTGATAACTTGAGATGTGTCAGTTTACAGAGGGAAATTAAACTGTTTACAGTCAATGTCTTCATTACAGTCAATGTCTTCATTACCTTCTCACCGACACCTTACAAAACTAATCATACGTAACACGCTGTGCAGAAATGTGAGAGAAGTAAATAACTGAGAATGATGACAGACTTGGCAGCGAAAATACAGGTGTTCAGTATGAAAACTTTTTTTCCTCCCCAACTACAAGAGAAAGAAACACCTGCAGAAACATCACGCAAACATCCACAGAGGTCTAAGGTAGTCGTGTTCATAAATCATGAGTGCTATTCATTGGAAAGTAGCGTAAAAAAAAGAAACGACAGCTAAGTGGGATAGGTGGAGCATTCAAAGGAAACTCTGCAGCATGCAACAGCTTGTACCCGCAAGTTCACTTTTAAAGTACACTTGGCTTTAGGAAAAATTATTTTCATAACGGTTGACTGATCCTTTTACTGAAAAAAATAGGAAGTCAAAGAACTGCAGTCTTGCTTACTTTTTCTCCGAGTGTGACACCTCAAACACAGATTTCCAACCCAAAGTCAGAAAAAAAAGGGAAGAAAAAAATTACAGCCTATTTAATTAAACTTATTTCTTCAGATGAACCTGAGCTGTTTTATGTTTTTTTCCCTCACCAGCCTTTATTTTGTCTCATTCTTCCTGCAAACATATGTTAAGGTGTGCAATACAGGATAATTAGTGTCACGTTATTGGTTTTAAAATTATCTGAGCCTCCTCTATTGAGGACGGCAAGCAGGAGCCAGTAACTGACCCTGACCCCCCTTTCAGTCATATCTTCATAATGTATTTTGCACTCTTTCTGAAAAATGCAGGAATGTTCTGGAAATAAAAATGTAATCTTGAAAGCAGTACATGTTGTTCTAAAAATCCTAGACATACTTTTCGGCACTACTGCTGCCATCACAGAGGTGTAGATGACCTTCAGCCGGAGCTCCGATACCCCGTATCGTAACAGAGCCCAGCTTTTGGACTTGTTGCTGATAACAGTCTGGATGTTCCTTCGTCGTCTTTGGTCCAGAGCACACAATACCCATTTCAAAAAAGGGATTTGTTTAAAAACATTTATGCCCTCTTTACTAGCTCTACTAGTTGCACCCACACTAATCTTTTGGGATGTGTTATAGACTATGCGTCTAGGTGAAAATGTCTTTTTTCCTGATTCTGATTTGGGGTTGCAAAGCTATATAATGCAGCAAAATTGTTCACATTTATAACCTTGGTGATGATGAGCTGGTTGTTTTGGAGAATCTGGAGGTTAAGATCCTACTAAATGAATCCAACTTACCTCCCCGGCTGTAACCACCGAGCTCTTGTCAGTGGACAAAAGGGCCTGGAGAGCCATAAAAACAAAGCCCTGAAGTCCCATTTATCAGCAAAGCTGGACCACAGAGTTATATTGCCCTATTTTAAACATGTGTGAATGCCTCTCGCTCACCAGGGAGAGACGATGGTCAAAAGGTTGGAGGGCTGACGAGACTAGTTACAAATCATTGTGGTCGGACATCTCGCATGTGAAATCAGCCCAGCAGGCGCCACACACAGAAGAGTCTCCAGGTCAGATCAATGGAATGAAAAAATAAATATGTACATAAATAGTGCAAAAACAATAAGGACGAATGCAGATATTGATTTACATTAGGCCCATTTCTACAGTCTTTCTGTGCTGCAGTGCATCTTTGAGAGATAATTAGGGGGAAGAAGATCACAATGCAGCTGACTGACGCCAAAGTCATGCTTCATTCTCAGTCAAGTAGGTTTATGCACCTGTACCGGCAACAGACACCTGTAGGCCCGACTGGTCCTGCAGGTCTGACACACCAGGGGTGTAATGCCTGATAACCATCTCCCCCTTCAAGTCAAAGTGGTTAGAGTCATTATCTACAAGAAAGATTTTCTCACAGTGCTCCCAGCAAACCCCCCACCGCACCCTCCGTAGAAGGACTAGTCAGACAGACGACCAACTACAATCTTAGAAAAACTGGGGCACCAACTGATTATTTTGAGGATATTTCAATAATTATGATAGCAAAGACAAAAGAAAAATGTTTTTCCTGGTCGACCCGGACAGGATTAAATGGTTAATACAAAAGGGTGTCCAGGTTCTGAATAGAAGTGTAGAAATAGGATTAGCAGCGTTAGAGACATTCTGACTGCTAAGTTCATTAAGTAAAACACAGACCCAGAGTTTCTGTCCTGATTCCTGTTACCAAACTTCTGTTTAATAGCAGCTCCTCCACCCGCCATTAAAACCGCTCAAGCTTGAGAATCTCCAAATGTCCGTCATGTTTTATTAGTGTCCTGAAAACATAACCCGCAGCAATTCCTGACCGAAAATACCACACAATACAGTGTTAAATGTCCTGAAAAAAACTAAACATGAAAGGCCCCATTCAAGACTGTCAAGTTGAATTTAAATTTAATCACAACCTCGAATAAACTTCTGCTGTGGGTTTGTGTCCTTTGAAAAGTCCCCCAATGGAAACCCCTGACACTCAAGTCACCACAAACATAATCAGTGAAAATGTGGGATCCCAGTGACCTTAAAGCTGGTGGTCACATTTTAAGGGAGGGATACTTCACTGCCCAGGAACGGGTTGAACAATGGGTGTCACATGAAGATAAAAACCACCAAATTCCAGTGTCTGCGTGCGGCGCGCTATATTCCACGACAACTTTCTGGACAATGGCGGCATTTTAGTTCCTGCAGGACGTAGACAGGAAGGATCCAGCATGCTCTCTAAAAACAATTAAGTGAGAAAAAAAAGAGCAGAAAAAAAAAATCTATGGTTTTGCTGAGGGATGTTTCCTGATATATACACCTGTCAGAGTGGAGCTGAAACTGCAACACAGAATCTGAAAGCTTCAAAAAGGTCCCCCGAGAGCTAAATATGTCCTCATTCTTTTCTCTCCCACAGACCACTCTGCACCTCCTCTTTTGTGTTCAGTTTAACTCATTCTTTCCTGCTGTGCCCCTCTTTAAACAAACACACAAACTGACAGATTGAAGCTTTCAACACTCAAGGTAAAAATAAATCATCATGCTGACGGAAAATAATGCACTCTTGGCCGTGTCACCCGTGGTAAAAATGTGTCCTTTAAGTAATTTATGAGACCAGAGGTCTTGGCGGGAGAGTCCCAGACTTTGGGGAAACAGAGGATGAAGTTTAAAAAGCATCAAGCAGGTCAACTAAACATGGCATTTCCACCATGCTCGGTTCCAAAGTAAGCAGCTCTTCCTTGTCAGGTTTACTGATATTTAGGAACAGTAACAAAACTGTTTTCCCTTCCCCCAAAAACAAATAGTGAAGATGGCGACAGAAAAGTGACAGTGACAAGGATAATCTAATATTACAAATAGTTACCAACCTACCAGATGCTCAGAAAACAATAAACATGAGACATGACTTCAATAGCAGCTTTCAGATTTCACTTTTTCCCTTGGACAGATTTACATTTTCATAATAATATTGTGTAAGATTGTTACATGCATGTATAACTGGGACTCAGACAAAGCTGCATAAAGACGTCTGAAAGAGGAGTGGATGACTCACAGTACCTTGTAAATGTGTCAATACAGGTGTCATCATAAATGTTACACTGGCTACCGCTTCACACAAATATGTCTCGGGAAATAATTAGGACGTGACTAATGTGACTGCCAACCAGTAGGAGTTGTTTCCAGACTTCCTCCTTATGATGCATTCCTACTGACAATGATCAGCTGCTGCTTGCCCTTGTGACATGATGTACCTCCACTAAAAGACATGTTCTTTAAACAATTTCCTCATAAACGATACAGTCAAAGCTCTTTTAATTACCAGATGTTTGATAATTATGTAAGCTTCTCATTAAATATGAACTATACATCAATTCAAACAGACTCAAAAAAGAAAAAGAAATCAAGTAAATGCAGCAAATCATGACATAAGTTGCAATGGGCAAGTGTTTTTGTGTTGCATAGTCAAAGAAAAGAACTGAAAACTGTGCTTCATTGTCTCCTAGATTACTTGTGGGAAACTTGGGAGGCGGACTTTCCAAGCAACCTCCTTTGGATTAAGACATTGAGGATTTACTGTGCAGACAGAGAGCAAATAAAGCTCTGCATGTGTGCAGCCCACCGTCAGGATTAACCTTAATACTGTACACATCCTACCTGCCTCTCAAGTCTCTTGATTAAAGGAGGGAAGATCACAGAAAATTCACCAAAATATTACCCTTTGCCATTGAAAAAGGATCCTACAAGTGTTTTATATTAGCATAGGTTGTGTGCATGTGGTTACTAATAAACTGAGCCTCTGAGCCTTAGAAGACAAATAGTAGAATGTATTGTTTTAATGATCTTATCAACTGAAATGTCTGCAAACTGACTTAAAAGATAAAGTAGGACAGATCACTCACCAGGGCTCGGAGGGAGGACTCGTCCAGCGCTGAGTAAGTGTCCAGGGACATGTTGATGCTTCTGTTCAGGTTCAGGTGAGACCAGGTGAAGGCTTGATGAAGGAGAACCGGAGAGCCTTGTTGCCAGGTCAACAGCGCGGAACGCCTCCTCCGCGACGACTTTTCTGTTTGCTTTTTAGTCTCTTCTCTATTTTCTGCCCGACTCCAGCCTCTACCGGTTCTTCAACCTAGTTAGAAGCTCCTTTTTTTCCCTCAGTTAACTTTACTTACGCTGTGTTTCACCGGTGGTTGGCATTTCGTTGTGGTCTGGTGAGTCTCAGGGTAGAGTACTAGCAGCAACGCTCACCGCAGGGCCGTTGTCAGCTTTTTGAAATGTGAATTCCCACTGAAAGTTGTAGCCCCGCCCCCCCCCGGTCACCGGCGGCTCCCGGCGCTCATCAAAGCGCGCGGCCGCGTGGGCGGGGCTTAGCGCACCGTGTAGGTGTGGACCAGGCCCCCAGTCTCGCGCTCAGCAGGCACGCCGATTTTTTCCAGTGGCCAGCCGCGGTACTGCAACAAAAAATCCCATGGGGCCCAGAAAGCTTTTTTCCCATAGACCGCAATAGTAAAAGAGAAGCCTCTAAAACTGTTCACAGGACACCTCCAGCTGTAATCACCGGCAATTACTAATCTTTGTATTCTATATTTTTAAGTCATGGACTTTATATCCGTCAAAAATGTTTTATAACGGCCAGAAAAGTC
Organism: Cololabis saira; assembly: GCF_033807715.1. Classification (NCBI taxonomy): domain Eukaryota; kingdom Metazoa; phylum Chordata; class Actinopteri; order Beloniformes; family Belonidae; genus Cololabis; species Cololabis saira. Next base: position 30,321,020 of record NC_084595.1, read on the forward strand.
AAAGAAAAGTCTCTTTCTGGGCGTGACGTCACGGCTTTGTCCGTGCACTCGCAAAGCGCGGTCGTGTGTGTCTCGGGAACGAGCATGGCTGAATCTAAGCCGTTCGGCGGAATAATCACTCAGAAAAGTGGAAAACACGGCTCAAAGGTGTGTTTTTGTGGTCTCTTAATTTTCTTTTCCATGACAAAAGACATATAATAAAACCTCAGTAAACGAGGGGGAGCTGCTCTGATCAGTGTTGAGCGGCAGCTGAGCAGGAGACCCTCTGTCATTCATTGAGCTGGAGCTGCGCGCTATGGCACAGAGCTCAGGTGGGACGCTCAGGTCACACTCGGTCTAAACGCCCTGACCAGGGGGATCACAGACGGAAATGTTTAATAGCAAGAATAATAATGGTTTGTCATTCTTGTACTTAAACATTTCCGTTGTAGCCAACGGTGTATGGTTTGTGAAAATAAGATATCAGGCAGGAATAACACTTAATGTGAGCCCAGAAGCTGTAAAAGAATCAGAGAAAATGCAAGTTAATTACGCCTAACATTCGGACTGCACGATCATTAATAGACAAAAAGATTTACCCAAAGGTATATAGATAAATAGCATATGACAGCTTGTGTTATTGTGGGGAATCCCATGTGTTTTTTTGTTTGTTTGTTTTTATAAAGATGACTCGTTTTATCCTTACTCAAAAAAATTAAACTCCACAAATTAACCACATTTAAACATAATATTTGACATATTTAAACATAATACTTGACAAAACTTGTAATACAAAAAATATTTGTCTTAATGTAAGTAATAAACTTGGGAAGTTTCATGGTGATACCTGCTATTTACATTTTTACCCTATTTTAGCCTATTAACCTGGGGTGTCTCATCTTAAATAAAAATGACTAGTTTTATCTTTAATTTAAAAAAAACACACAAATGAACCATGTATAGTCTATAACCATGACTTTGAGAACAGCATCGGTTGATTTGCCCTATAAATCCCTAATTTCATTGTGTACATCTATCATTACCGGTCTGAAGGACTCATGAGCGCGCAGCGCTTGTCCAGAGCGCGCAGCGCTCGTTCACATTGCCCCGTGGCATGATGGGAGGCCCCAGAGCATCATGGGAGGTGACTCAACTGCGCATGCTCTATGGGCCCGTGTACCAGGAAGTAAACCAGGAAGTCAGAAATTTTTTCGGCGGATGCGCTGGGTGAGCAAACTCCATTGAAATGAATGGGCGGCCATTTTC